>NC_056440.1:49191450-49333950 GCF_018296145.1 Oncorhynchus tshawytscha | reverse complement strand
ACCATTTCCCTGTGCTGCTAAGCATTCAAAATGTAACAAGTACTTTTTGGGTGTCGGGTACAATTTATGGAGTAAAAAGTACAGCATTTTCTTTAGGCATGTCGTGAAGTAAAATGAAAAGTTGTCAAATATAAATAGTAAAGTAAAGCTTGTTTCTGGTCACAGGTTCAGGAATGGTTAAAAAATCACAACATGCACTTAAAATGTACCTTAAAAATAGCAGTGTTGGGCGATTTGGAAAGCCATAGTCAGTCAGTCAATTAATAATACTGGTAGGAAAGGTTTTCATCTTTAGCTCACAATCTGTGGATACTATGAGATTATAAAGGTTAAAAAAAAGTGAAACATCACAGCACAATGGAAAAATATATGGCACATGGAAACCAAACGTGGGTGCTCTATGGTGACAGGTGGGATTAAAGAGCTTGTTTTATTGTTATGTGACTTCTTTATATAAAAGTACCATGTATGCAAAATGTATGTAAAATGTATGTATATGTACCAGAAAAGCTGTAAAAAAAAAACAGATTTGTCCTCTGAAGAAGTGTGGTGGTGAAGCAGTTAAAAAAAAAAGGTAAAGTACAGATACTCAAACTACTTAAGTAGTACTTTAAAGTATTTTTACTTAAGTACTTTACACCACTGGTAACATGTTGGCCAGTGGATTTAGTCAGTGACCAGTAACTAACTTGGCACATTTTTGCATTCCAATTAAACATTTACCTGCTCTGTTGCCAAAGATAACCATTGAAGACTACACGTCATGCTATTTGTATTTAAGCAATATTTTTGGGCTGTTCATTAACGCACCACCACGCTCCCGCGAGTTACAACTTCTCGAGCAGTACATGAGTTGATGCCCTCACACGTCAGCTGTCCAGATTCAAACGATCCGCCCATCAATCTACTCGCTAAGCTTTTTAGGCAAAGTGATTTACAAAAGTAAACCTTCAATAGTGAACATACTAGCAATATGCTGGCTACTGTTGACCGTCTGCTAAATGAAAAAAATATAAAAGGACTACTCTATTGGCCTACGGTAGCCATGTTGATATCTCTTTTGGAACATTTGTCTTAAAGGGACAGCGTCATTCTCAATTTCATCCTTTAGAAACAAAAATGAATAATACAATTAAATTCTAAAGAATAGTTATGACTTGCATTGCTTAATTATACTAAACAGCTTTTTAATACAAATTCATCCTTTTAATAGATGAATATAGGAGAAGAGTGCAATTGCGGCCTGCAATTCAGGAACCCTTTATACTAATATTGGTCAAATTTTAAGTTAGGACAGGTGGGAGGTGAGGGGCACTCCAGTACAGTAGGTGACGTTAATGCACAATAACAGTAGTTGCCAGCCGCTGATAAACCCCAGAGAAGAAGGGACAGGGGTGAACACTGCTAGCCAGAATTTGGCCCAGTAGATTTTTGGCCAACCGGACCAGTGACAAAACAAAAGTTAACGTTGGACCCTGGCGTGTTTCATATGCAGCCACAGAGTTTTTTGATTGACAGCAAGCTTGACTAGTTTATAAAAGGTGTAGAAATGACTGAATAAAGTATAATCTTGATGCCTTCAATCTCACACAAATTATCAATGAACCTACCAGGTACCTCCCGAAAGCCTTAAACACAGGCACCCTCATAGATATCATCCTAACCAACTTGCCCTCTAAATACACCTCTGCTGTCTTCAACCAAGATCTCAGTGATCACTGCCTCATTGCCTGCATCCGTAATGGGTCAGCGGTCAAACGACCTCCACTCATCACTGTCAAACGCTCCCTGAAATACTTCAGCGAGCAGGCCTTTCTAATCGACCTGGCCGGGGTATCCTGGAAGGATATTGATCTCATCCCGTCAGTAGAGGATGCCTGGTTATTTTTTTTAAATGCCTTCCTAACCGTCTTAAATAAGCATGCCCCATTCAAGAAATTTAGAACCAGGAACAGATATAGCCCTTGGTTCTCCCCAGACCTGACTGCCCTTAACCAACACAAAAACATCCTATGGCGTTCTGCATTAGCATCGAACAGCCCCCGTGATATGCAGCTGTTCAGGGAAGCTAGAAACCATTATACACAGGCAGTTAGAAAAGCCAAGGCTAGCTTTTTTTTAAAAAAATTTGCTTCCTGCAACACTAACTCAAAAAGTCCTGGGACACTGTAAAGTCCATGGAGAATAAGAACACCTCCTCCCAGGTGCCCACTGCACTGAAGATAGGAAACACTGTCACCACTGATAAATCCACTATAATTGAGAATTTCAATAAGCATTTTTCTACAGCTGGCCATGCTTTCCACCTGGCTACTCCTACCCCGGTCAACAGCACTGCACCCCCCACAGCAACTCGCCCAAGCCTTCCCCATTTCTCCTTCTCCCAAATCCAGTCATCTGATGTTCTGAAAGAGCTGCAAAATCTGGACGCCTACAAATCAGCCGGGCTAGACAATCTGGACCCTTTCTTTCTAAAATTATCTGACGAAATTGTTGCCACCCCTATTACTAGCCTGTTCAACCTCTCTTTCGTGTCATCTGAGATTCCCAAAGATTGGAAAGCAGCTGCGGTCATCCCCCTCTTCAAAGGGGGGGGGACACTCTTGACCCAAACTGCTATAGACCTATTTCTATCCTACCCTGCCTTTCTAAGGTCTTCGAAAGCCAAGTCAATAACCAGATTACCGACCATTTTGAATCTCACCATACCTTCTCTGCTATGCAATCTGGTTTCAGAGCTGGTCATGGGTGCACCTCAGCCACGCTCAAGGTCCTAAACGATATCTTAACCGCCATCGATAAGAAACATTACTGTGCAGCCGTATTCATTGATCTGGCCAAGGCTTTCGACTCAATCCTCATCGGCAGACTCGACAGCCTTGGTTTCTCAAATGATTGCCTCGCCTGGTTCACCAACTACTTCTCTGATAGAGTTCAGTGTGTCAAATCGGAGGGTCTGCTGTCCGGACCTCTGGCAGTCTCTATGGGGGTGCCACAGGGTTCAATTCTTGGACCGACTCTCTTCTCTGTATATATCAATGATGTCGCTCTTGCTGCTGGTGAGTCTCTGATCCACCTCTACGCAGATGACACCATTCTGTATACTTCTGGCCCTTCTTTGGACACTGTTTACAACCCTCCAGGCAAGCTTCAATGCCATACAACTCTCCTTCCGTGGCCTCCAATTGCTCTTAAATACAAGTAAAACTAAATGCATGCTCTTCAACCGATCGCTGCCTGCACCTGCCCGCCTGTCCAACATCACTACTCTGGACGGCTCTGACTTAGAATACGTGGACAACTACAAATACCTAGGTGTCAACAAAGCATCCTTCACTCATGCTGCCAAACATACCCTTGTAAAACTAACCATCCTACCAATCCTCGACTTCGGCTATGTCATTTACAAAATAGCCTCCAATACCCTACTCAACAAATTGGATGCAGTCTATCACAGTGCAATCCGTTTTGTCACCAAAGCCCCATATACTACCCACCATTGCGACCTGTACGCTCTCGTTGGCTGGCCCTCGCTTCATACTCATCGCCAAACCCACTGGCTCCATGTCATCTACAAGACCCTGCTAGGTAAAGTCCCCCCTTATCTCAGCTCGCTGGTCACCATAGCATCACCCACCTGTAGCACACGCTCCAGCAGGTACATCTCTCTGGTCACCCCCAAAACCAATTATTTCTTTGGCCGCCTCTCCTTCCAGTTCTCTGCTGCCAATGACTGGAACGAACTACAAATATCTCTGAAACTGGAAACACTTATCTCCCTCACTAGCTTTAAGCACCAACTGTCAGAGCAGCTCACAGATTACTGCACCTGTACATAGCCCACCTATAATTTAGCCCAAACAACTACCTCTTTCCCTACTGTATTTATTTATTTTATTTATTTTGCTCCTTTGCACCCCATTATTTTTATTTCTACTTTGCACATTCTTCCACTGCAAATCTACCATTCCAGTGTTTTACTTGCTATATTGTATTTACTTTGCCACCATGGCCTTTTTTTGCCTTTAACTCCCTTATCTCACCTCATTTGCTCACATCGTATATAGACTTGTTTATACTGTATTATTGACTGTATGTTTGTTTTACTCCATGTGTAACTGTGTCGTTGTGTGTCGAACTGCTTTGCTTTATCTTGGCCAGGTCGCAATTGTAGATGAGAACTTGTTCTCAACTAGCCTACCTGGTTAAATAAAGGTAAAATAAAAATTAATAAAATCATACAAAGTTGTTATCTCCCCGGTATCGCATCTGGACAAGTATACTAAAGATCTCATTTATTTTCGATGTGAAGTCCATCGAGACTTGCCAAACAGTGACTTTCAATTGACTGACTTGTCAGTAGCTTACCGAATTGCATTGGTAAGAAAGCTGTTCATTTGGCTCCCAAATTTGGCTTTTTGATGATTTAATTGCAGATAAATTCTTAACATTTGATGAAGATGGTGAATCTTCCTCATGATTCTTTTAAAGGGCAAGTGTAGTCAAAATTAAGTTTTTCCTGTGTTTTATAGAACATCTGATAAGACTAACACTGCCCTATTTGGCTGGGTAATCCATGGAAAACACTGAATCAAATCAAATTTTATTTGTCACATGCACATGGTTAGCAGATGTTAATGCAAGGGTCGTAAAATGCTTGTGCTTCTAGTTCCAACAATGCAGTAATAACCAACGAGTAATCTAACCTAACAATTCCACAACTACTACCTTATACACACAAGTGTAAAGGGATAAAGAATATGTACATAAAGATATATGAATGAGTGATGGTACAGAACGGCATAGGCAAGATGCAGTAGATGGTATCGAGTACAGTATATACATATGAGATGAGTAATGTAGGGTATGTAAACATTATATTAAGTGGCATTGTTTAAAATGGCTAGTGATATATTTTTTCCATCAATTTCCATTATTGATGTGAGCTGGAGTTGAGTCAGTATGTTGGCAGCAGCCACTCAATGTTAGTGGTGGCTGTTTTAACAGTCTCTCGGTCCCTGCTTTGATGCACCTGTACTGACCTCTCCTTCTGGATGATAGCGGAGTGAACAGGCAGTGGCTCGGGTGGTTGTTGTCCTTGATGATCTTTAATGGCTTTCTTGTGACATCGGGTGGTGTAGGTGTCCCCGTGATGCGTTGTGCAGACCTCACTACCCTCTGGAGAGCCTTATGGTTGTGTGTGGATAAGATGCCGTACCAGGCGGTGATACAGCCCGACAGGATGCTCTCGATTGTGCATCTGTAGAAGTTTGTGAGTGCTTTTGGTGACGAGACAAATTTCTCCAGCCTCCTGAGGTTGAAGAGGCGCTGCTGCGCCTTCTTCACAACGCTGTCTGTGTGGTTGGACCAATTCAGTTGACGATCTTCTTGGCCTTCCTGTGTCACTGGATGCTTGTAAATGTCCTGAAGTGCAGGCAGTGTGCCGCCGGTGATGCATTGGGGTTTCCGCACCACCCTCTGGAGAGCCCTGCGGTTGTGGACGGTGCAATTGCTTTACTAGGTGGTAATACAGCCCGACAGGATGGTCTCAATGGTGCATCTGTAGAAGTTTGTGAGGGTCTTAAGGGCCAGGCCAAATTTCTTCTGCATTCTCAGGTTGAAGAGGCTCTGTTGCGCCGTCGGTGTGGATGTGCACTCTCTGCTGTCTCCTGTAGTCCATGATCAGCTCCTTCGTTTTGACGTTGAGGGAGAGGTTATTTTCATGGCACCACTCCGCCAGGCCTTTCGCCTCCTCCCTGTACGCTGTCTCGTTGTTTAGTTTGAGACATGCATGGCCACGCTGTCATGGGTAAACGGGAAGTACAGGAGGGTGGTAAGCACGCACCCATGTGGGTTTCCCTCGTGTTGCGGATCTGCGTGGTGGTGTTGCCTACCTTCACCACTTGGGATCGGCCCATCAGGAAGTCCAGGATCCAGTTGCACAGCTTTGTGATGAGCTTGGAGGGCACTGTGGTGTTGAAGGCTGAGCTGTGGTCGATGAACAGCATTCTTACATATGTATGTCTCTTGTCCAGATGGGATAGGGCAGTGTGCAGTGCATTGGCTATTGCGTCGTCTGTGGATCTGTTTGGGCGATATGTAAAATTGTAGTTAGTCTAGGGTGTCAGGTAAGGTGGAGGTGATATGGTCCTTAACTTGCCTCTCCAAGCACTTCATCATGACAGAAGTGACTGTTAAGGGACGATAAGTCATTTTAGTTTACTTACCTCACTTTCTTGGTTACAGGAACAATTCTGTTCAGTGCTGATGAATAGGGTGAGAAGAAGGAAGAGTAAGGGACTGTTGTATTCTGTCTTTGGGATAGTTGGTGCTGTGAGCTCGGTAACTGGATGAAGGGGCCAGTGGACTTAAGGCTCAACTTTAACTGGATCTAGTCTAGAAAACAAAGAATGCATTATACCAGCCATGGGAATTCAAAAGCCCCCAAAAATAATTATTGGGGGTCAGGATGGTTGATTTAATTACATTTCCTAGACTCAATTCCCAGATTTTTTGCCTTCCATAATTCAGAGGAGGCTTATGGGCTCTAATTTATGAAGCTCTGTCATTTTTGTCATTTTGACGTGTACATTTTTACATGTTGAGACTAGAATCCCTTCTTTCTTTTATATATTCAAAAACAGAGGATAATATAGAGCAGGAGGAAAGAATGCAGGATAGGCAGTCACATGGATCTAAACCATGAACTTCTAGACTCATCTGTACTTTTTTGGGGGCATTACCACTCAGGCGGCACACACACAATTCATTCACAATTCATGACCTGTTAAGTTATTTGTAAAAGTTTAAAAGCAGTGTTAATCTGTAAGTTGGGACACTAGCAAAAAGTTCATTAACAGGGAGGTAACTGCTCACAGTGAGCGTTGTGCCTGTGAAGTGCTTGCTGTTTTATAAGGTTTTGTGATTGCCTTTTTATGGCCCATCAAGTGCTTGTCCTTAAGAAACAGTCATAAAAAGAGTGGAGCTGTTTATTATCCTCTGTACAAATAAGAATTTGATATACTGGTGGTGTCTTGGATAGCGGGACTTGGTTAGTGGCTAGCAACCTGTTTTATGTCCTCTTCAGGATGTTGCCTGGGAGCAATAGATAAACAGTAGGGTGTTTCCCTTTCAATGATGATTTGCATCCAGATGCTTGGGCTCCAATACGATACAGGAACAATGCATTTTCGGTTGACACGATTCCTTGCGATGCAATTTGATCAGAGGAACGGAACAATTCAGTTTTATATGTGGTTCGATATACTAACATTTGCATGAAGACAGTGATTTTCCATTCTAAATCTGCTGCTGATGGAGCTCAGGAGCCCTAAGTGTTTTGAGCTAGTAATGTATCGTTACCTTAAAAATAAATTGAGACATAGCCAATGAATATTAGACGGCTTTGGATTTTACACGTCTCAAAAGTGAGTGGTTTTGACCGTTTGGAACTTCTGTGCTGTGAGGCTTGCAAAACTACCAGAATAATTTATGACGGTGACCCTGAGCAAAATTAATGATTGTCACGATACCAGGATTTTTACTTCGATACCAGGTTTAGTATCACGATACCATCACGATACTCGATTCCAAAACAATACCGCAGCAAAAAAGAAGACTCCTCAGTCACAGAATGGCACTTGATCCAGACAGATCTTTTGAGTTCAATATCATTATATTTACATGTTTGATTTTTTTATGTATGCATTAATGAATCAATTATACAATCATACTTTCAATTAGACTTTGTTTTTCTTACTGATTTATCTACACATAACTTAATAGTAATAGTTTATTTGAATGATACATCTTTATTGATAAGCTGGGTAAAACAAGATGTAGCCTGGGCTTATTTACAATACACAAGAGACTACATATGCAATAGGAGTGTGTGCATTCATTGAGTTATTGTGCTTGTTTTTGCTGATTTCATGAGGCTACAGATGAAAAACAATCAGTTTCCCTTCCATTTGGGACTTATTTTATTATGCTAATCAACAACATTTACATAAAATAAGCAATCTCTTCTTTTACAAAAGTGTATCTTTAAGACCGATGACGTGATTCTCACACACACAGTCTGTTTGTTATTTTTGGGGTGGATCAGCTTTAATATTGCAGATAGATTATGGGTTCTATCAATGTAATTGTCTGCATAATTTCCAATACCAAATATATATTTCTTTAAAATATACATTTTTCCTTTATTATTTTACCATAATCCTACCACCCCTCCCCTTATTGGAGAAAAATAATGGACAATGATACTTAGGCTTCTACGTACAGCTTATACTATATACATATTACAGACACGGTATATTTTACAAGTTATCTTTTTTTATTTGTTTTTATTTGTTTTTAGTCCCACCCTTCAGCTACTCTAAACCCTGAATTAATAGTTTTTGATGAATCATTTTTTAAATCATCAATATTTTGTGTTATAGTTGACATGAACACAACCAAGGTACTAGGGTTGTGAATTGATGTTCATTTCAGCTGTAAGCTAGCAAGGAGCGTTACCCTACAAAGCTTGAAGCTACCAGTATCTTATTGCATTGTCAAGTGTTCTAGCCTGTAATGCGCATTGTTTCGCGAACAGTAATTATCAGTTTCAACCTTTCTAAACGCTGTGTTGCATTATTCAAGTGTGTCAACTTCTGTGCTGCATAAGTGGTGATGCATCCCAGACATCCAGTGAGTGCAGTGGTTCCTCAGGACAGGCTGGAGCTAGCAATGAGAAAGTGGAGCAGGCACTGACAGAGAAGGCATGGTGCGCTCGCGCTATAAGGGGACTTCGGCTGTGCTGATAGACAGACTTGATCTTCTCTTAATCAGTAGATGAGATTAGACACATTTTACAAAAGTACCGAAATAAACGTTTTTCATGTTCTAGTGTCAAAACTCAGTGTACCGTGCAACAATAATATAAATGATGTAAGCCCCAACAGTTGTCTGTCCGGTAGCCTACTTTTATTCCAGTAAACCACCGTTTTCTACAGCACATTTGATAACAATAACCCAGCAAATTACATTGGTTGTCACCTATCTAATGAAGCCAATGATTAAATATTCCCTAAGTCATTTTACAAGCATTTGAATGCTGAAGGTGCTGCACAGATGAGCAAATATTTGATCAGGGATAGGCCTACCTCTCGTTGGACAACATGGGAAGCTGGGCACTGTGCGCAGAGTTGTTACAAAAACAATTGACAGGTATTGGGGTTGCTTGGCATGCAAGACTACTTGTAGATCAATTACTGTCATACGCACTTACACACAGTTACATATGCAATTAAGGACGCACCAGTTCAGTCATAAAAAAATGACGTTTCGGAAGGAAGGAGGAAAGCAATAGGAATATAAAACGTTTTCTGACCGACACATACTACAATCGTATTGGTTTGGAGTCCCAAGAACCGATGCACTGGTATCTTAAACATTAGACCTGGATACCCATCTTTATTGGTGAATCCTTACATCCCTAACAAATAGGCCATACATTTGTTGGACTACCTCTCTGTCTCTTGAAAAGTTGTTGGTGTCAGGAGGATTGAGTTAAGTCAGATTTAATGACAGTGGTAAATTCAGTGGCGCTTAGTGCTACATCTCTTATCACGATAACCTTTGAGTGTTCAGCTGATTCTGCATGTGCCTCAATCGTCCTGGGTTTTAAACATTGAATGCTTTTGGCTATAAATAGCGAAAGTTGTCCTTCCGTGTCAACTTGCTGCAATTTATTCATGCCATTGCAGGTCTAACCCTTCACACACCTCAAGTCTCCCCTGTACAGAGGTGAAGTCTCTCTGTAGAAATAATGGTTTTCAAGCGCAATACGCTTTTCAATTTCTGCTTTTGAGGTTAAGACATTCTTGATGATTTACAGATTAACTAACATGCCACTAGTTAAATGACCATGGAGAAATCGGTCCAAGGAACCGAGTCCAACCAGCCATCAAGAAGGACCCTTGTTAGTCATTAACCTGCACTTTTGTGACTTGTCCTCTTTTAAGGGTAATATGTTATGTTGATAAAATGGACAAATTGCACTTCGAACACAGGTTTGGTGTCCAATGAAAATACCGTCAGTGTTGGCACAAGCCACTCCTGCAAAGCTTCTTTGGTGAATCCACTGCTTGCTTCTGACAGGAACAATATTGAATTCTACTAATGTGAAATAAGTCCAAAAGTAAGATAAGTCTCAACAGTCTGTCACGTGTGTCATAGTTCCATGTAAAGCAGCCATCAAAAACCATGAAACTAGGTTAATAATTACTGGAATTTTTATTTGTTTATTGTTTTGCCCCTTTCACCAGAATCAATTTGATTGCTTGTCTGGAGCTGCAGCAAACCAATAAATGAGCTGTCTATCACTAACAATCTAGACCTTGAACTCAGTAATGGATATCCTGATGTGGAAGGAATGAAATGTAATTGTGCATAGCCGAAGCATGAACTGCACTTTCATGTGGATACCAAAATTAATCTAAATCAGTCAGGGTATTTATCTGTGTTCAACATTAGATTATAGGATATGGCTGGGTGACATGGGCAAAATATCTTATCACAATATTTTCCACATTTCTGGCAGTATGATGGCATTATGTTTTTGAATAATAAAAGTTCAACATTTGCTTTGAGTTGTGCATGACCCTAGGGCTGCAACACTAAGTGATTTAAATGGGGATTTCTTCATTTTGATTTTTTTTATACTGTTCAGTCAAACTTCAACCAAAAGTGAAGAGACTATTCTGTAGTATTACTACATGTAGCACTGAGACGGGGCATAATTTAATAATGCCTGGTATCTTATGCCACCATTTTCAAACCATTTAAGGTTGAGTTGGTCTTATCAAAATTACATTTTTACAAATGACATGCCACTGACTTTGAGTGAAGCAAGAGTTTCTATGTATGTGGATGACTCAACACTATACACTTCAGCTACTACAGCGACTGAAATGACTGCAACACTTAACAGAGTTGCAGTTAGTTTCAGTGGGTGGCAAGGAGTAAGTTAGCCCTAAATATTTCTAAAACTAAAAACATTGTATTTGGAACAAAACACTCCCTAAACCCTAAACCTCAACTAAATATTGTACTAAATAATGTGGAAATTGAACAAGTTGAGATGACTAAACTGCTTGGAGTAACCCTAGATTGTAAACTGTCAAGGTCAAAACATATTGATGCAGTAGTAACTAAGATTGGGAGAAGTCTGTCTATAATAAAGCGATGCTCTGCCTTCTTAACAACACTATCAACAAGGCAGATCCTACACGCCCTAGTTTTGTCACACCTTCACTATTGTTCAGTCGTGTGGTCAGGTGCCACAAAAAAGGACTTATGAAAATTGCAATTTGCTCAGAACAGGGCAGCCCGGCTGGCCCTTGGATGTACACAGAGAGCTAATATTAATAATATGCATGTCAATCTCTCCTGGATGAAAGTAGAGTAGAGATTGACTTCTTCACTACTTTTATTTATGAGAGGTAATGACATGTTGAATGCACCAAGCTGTCTGTCTAAACTACAGGCACACAGCTTGGACACCCATTCATAACCCACAAGACATGCCACAAGAGGTCTCTTCACAGACCCCAAGTCCAGAAAAGACTATGGGAGGCACACAGTACTACTTAGAGCCATGACTACATGGAACTCTATTCCACATCAAGTTCCTGACGCAAGCAGTAAAATTAGATTTAAAAAAACAGATTAAAAAAAACACCTTACGGAGCCGCGGGGACTGTGAAGCAACACAAACATTGGCACATACACACACAC
This sequence comes from Oncorhynchus tshawytscha, assembly GCF_018296145.1. Classification (NCBI taxonomy): domain Eukaryota; kingdom Metazoa; phylum Chordata; class Actinopteri; order Salmoniformes; family Salmonidae; genus Oncorhynchus; species Oncorhynchus tshawytscha. The sequence goes on along the minus strand of NC_056440.1, from coordinate 49,322,166 downwards.
ACACAGACACACACACACAAACGATAAGATGTGTACACATGGATTTAGTACTGTACAGTCGTGGCCAAAAGTTTTGAGAATGACACAAATATACATTTTCACAAAGTCTGCTGCCTCAGTTTGTATGATGGCAATTTGCATATACTCCAGAATGTTATGAAGAGTGATCAGATTAATTGCAGTCCCTCTTTGCCATGCAAATGAACTGAATCCCCAGAAAACATTTCCACTGCATTTCAGCCCTGCCACAAAAGGACCAGCTGACATCATGTCAGTGATTCCCTTGTTAAAACAGGTGTGAGTGTTGACAAGGACAAGGCTGGAGATCACTCTGTCATGCTGATTGAGTTTGAATAACAGACTTTAAGCTTCAAAATGAGGGTGGTGCTTGGAATCATTTTTCTTCCTCTGTCAACCATGGTTACTGGCAAGGAAACACGTGCCGTCATCATTGCATTGCACAAAAAGGGCTTCACAGGCAAGGATATTGCTGCCAGTAAGATTGCACTTTAATCAAGCATTTATCGGATCATCAAGAACTTCAAGGAGAGCGGTTCAATTGTTGTGAAGAAGGCTTCAGGGCTCCCAAGAAAGTCCAGGAAGCGCCAGGACTGTCTCCTAAAGTTGATTCAGCTGTGGGATCGGGTCACCACCAGTACAGAGCTTGCTCAGGAATGGTAGCAGGCAGGTGTGAGTGCATCTGCACGCACAGTGAGGTGAAGACTTTTGGATGATGGCCTGGTGTCAAGAAGGGCAGCAAAGAAGCCACTTCTCTACAGGAAAAACATCAGGGACAGACTAATATTCTGCAAAAGGTACAGGGATTGGACTGCTGAGGACTGGGGTGAAGTCATTTTCTCTGATGAATCCCCTTTCCGATTGTTTGGGGCATCCGGAAAAAAAGCTTGTCCGGAGAAGACAAGGTGAGCGCTACCATCAGTCCTGTGTCATGCCAACAGTAAAGCATCCTGAGACCATTCATGTGTGTGGTTGCTTCTCAGCCAAGGGAGTGGGCTCACTCACAATTGTGCCTAAGAACACAGCCATGAATAAAGTATGGTAACAACACATCCTCCGAGAGCAACTTCTCCCAACCTTCCAGGAACAGTTTTGTGATGAACAATGCCTTTTCCAGCATGATGGAGCACCTTGCCATAAGGCAAAAGTTATAACTAAGTGGCTCGGGGAACAAAACATCAATATTTTGGGTCCATGGTCAGGAAACTCCCCAGACCTTAATCCCATTGAGAACTTGTGGTCAATCCTCAAGAGGCGTGTGGACAAACAAAACCCCACAAATTCTGACAAACTCCAAGCATTGATTATGCAAGAATGGGCTGCCATCGGTCAGGATGTGGCCCAGAAGTTAATTGACAGCATGCCAGGTTGCAGAGTTCTTGAAAAGGAAGGGTCAACACTGCAAATATAGACTTTTTGCATTATCTTCATGTAATTGTCAATAAAAGCCTTTGACACTTACGAAATGCTTGTAATTGTACTTCAGTATTCCATAGTGACATCTGACAAAAATATCTAAAGACACTGAAGCAGCAAACTTTGTGGATATTGATATTGGTGTCATTCTCAAAACTTTTGGCCACAACTGTAGATATGTGGTGGAGTAGGTGCCTGAGGGCACACAGTGTGTTGTAAAATCTGTGAATGTTTGGTAATTTTAAAATGATATAAAGATGGGGATGGGGATCCAATGGGGAACCATAATAAATACAAACATTAGGAGGATGTGCTTAAGTATTCAGACAAATGTTATTTTTAGGGCTAGCTACCATCTATAGTCACATTTTAAAGTGAAATGAAGGCACACAGGTGGTAGATTAAGTACAATGTGTGGTAATTGCACAAATGTAAGTAATTTATACCTATTTATATTGACATTTTAGTGTCATCACAAGTTCAGGATTGCTTTATTCAGTAATGATACACATCTATTCTCATATACGCCTTTCATAGGATAGAACCAATATCCAAGTTCGATTCCTCAGGATATCTGCAAAGGAATATTTTTAACTTGCCAAAGTAATCTTATTTGAGAGTACAGTATAGGCCCAAAAAATTATATGCATATGAGCTAGATTTTGAGCTAGATTTTGTGAAATATATCATAAAAGATAGATCATCAATTGTTCATAAACAGCCTCCTTTATATATTTTAAGTATCCATAATTGGAGCTCCCGAGTGGCACAGCGGTCTCAGGCACTGCATCTCTGTGCTAGATGTGTCATTACAGACCCTGGTTCAATTCCAGGCTGTATCACAACAGGCTGTGATTGGGAGTCCCATAGGGCGGCAATTGGCCCAGCGTAGTCCGGGTTAGGATTTGGCCAAGGTTGGCCATCATTGTAAATAAAAATGTGTTCTTAACTGACTTGTCTAGTTAAATACATAAAAATAAATAATGGTATTGTGCTGCTGTAAAATGGAGCTTGACACAAAGAATCAAATCATATCAAATCAAACTTTCATGGGTAAATAGACCCTTTTAATGTTAGTACCAAGTCAAACTCTTTTTGTTGTCTATGTACTGTACTCCAGCACTTTGGATTTCAAATGATACAGTGAATATGAGGTCAAAGTTCAGACTGTTTAATTTGAGAGTATTTTCATCCATATCAGGTGAACCGTTTTAGAAATTACAGCACTTTTCTTATATAGTCCATTTTATGAGACAACAAGTATTGGGACAAATTCACATTGAATTTTTTTGTAAACATTTTTATTTATTTAACCGACCTGCCGCCCCACTTATGTGCAGTTAGACCATTTTCATGGAAAACTGTTTACAAATATAGTCTCAAAGGTTCCCCTATAATCTCTCCTATTAGTGCTCTACTATGTCTTGCTTGAATATCGCAAAAACATGAATTTAGACTATTTTCATGTTAAGCTGTTTAACAAGACACCTGTCTGCTATTATCTATCATTCCAGTGCAATGTTGAAACTTCCCGAAAACAGTTTAAACAACTGTTTAAAAATATAGTTCATAGTTGAAACTCAACTAAATTGTCTCGTATCATCTCTCAACCAGTACTGCACTGGTTTTAGCTTGAACATTTCATTACACATGATTTTAGACCATGTTCATAGAAAACTCTTTACAAATATAGTTCACAGTTGAGACACTAAATATTCTCATATTGTGTCCTTAATCTCTCATACCAGTGCCATGCTTGGAATTACTTAAAGCATGAGGTTCATGGAAACAAAATAGTCTCATTGTGACTCCTGTAATCGCTTCTACCAGTGCTGTACAAGTTCTTGCTTTGGGATAGCATAAAACCTGATTTTAGACATTGTTCATGTAAAACTGTTTAAAAAGCCAGATAGTATCTCCCATTATCGATCATTCCAGTGTTACATAAATATAACTTTTCCCGTTGAAAAATGTAAGTTAAATGGAATTCCATTGCATTTTCAAATCTACTGAGGGTTTTGTTCCAAACTGTTGCATTATATAGCAAATATGCCCACTCTGGTCTTGGCACATGCACTCTAGCCAACAGCTCGTAGATACAGTGCGTGTAAATTACCTACATTGAGATTATTATGGATAAGAGCAATATTATTTGTCAGATGGCAGACAAGCATCGATCGTCATGTCATCAGAATAAGACCCTCAATATTTATTGGAAAGGCGCATCAAGCTCATCACCTTGCACATTCACCACCCTGTGAAGTTATTCATAAGTATTTCATCTGTAGCCTAGTATACCTTAATGAGTCGTAGTGGGAGGACCACACAACATCATCCGTGACTCCAAGTTTACTTCGATATAATGGTTATCAGTGGTGGAAAAAGTACCCAATTGTCATTATTGAGTAAAAGTAAAGATACCTTCTTAGAAAATGACTCTAGTAAAAGTGAGTCACCCACTAAAATACTACTTGCGTAAAAGTCTGAAAGTCTTTGGTTTTAAAAATACTTAACTATTAAAAGTAAATGTAATTGCTAAAATATACTTAAGTAAAAAGTATAAATCATTTCAAATTCCTTATATTAAGCAAACCAGACGGCACAATATATATATACATATACTGCTCAAAAAAATAAAGGGAAAACTTAAACAACACAATGTAACTCCAAGTCAATCACACTTCTGTGAAATCAAACTGTCCACTTAGGAAGCAACACTGATTGACAATAAATTTCACATGCTGTTGTACAAATGGAATAGACAACAGGTGGAAATGATAGGCATTTAGCAAGACACCCCCAATAAAGGAGTGGTTCTGCAGGTGGGGACCACACTTCTTAGTTCCTATGCTTCCTGGCTGATGTTTTGGTCACTTTTGATGCTGGCGGTGCTTTCACTCTAGTGGTAGCATGAGACGGAGTCTACAACCCACACAAGTGGCTCAGGTAGTGCAGCTGATCCAGGATGGCACATCAATGCGAGCTGTGGCAAGAAGGTTTGCTGTGTCTGTCAGCGTAGTGTCCAGAGCATGGAGGCGCTAGCAGGAGACAGGCCAGTACATCAGGAGACGTGGAGGAGGCCGTAGGAGGGCAACAACCCAGCAGCAGGACCGCTACCTCCGGCTTTGTGCAAGGAGGAGCACTGCCAGAGCCCTGCAAAATGACCTCCAGCAGGCCACAAATGTGCATGTGTCTGCTCAAACGGTCAGAAACAGACTCCATGAGGGTGTTATGAGGGTCCGACGTCCACAGGTGGGGCTTGTGCTTACAGCGCAACACCGTGCAGGATGTTTGGCATTTGCCAGAGAACACCAAGATTGGCAAATTCGCAACTGGCGCCCTTGTGCTCTTGACAGATGAAAGCAGGTTCACACTGAGCACATGTGACAGACGTGACAGTCTGGAGACGCCGTGGAGAACGTTCTGCTGCCTGCAACATCCTCCAGCATGACCGGTTTGGCGGAGGGTCAGTCATGGTGTGGGGTGGCATTTCTTTTGGGGGCCGCACAGCCCTCCATGTGCTTGCCAGAGGTAGCCTGACTGCCATTAGGTACCGAGATGAGATTCTCAGACCCCTTGTGAGACCATATGCTGGTGTGCTTGGCCCTGGGTTCCTACTACTGCAAGACAATGCTAGACCTCATGTGGCTGGAGTGTGTCAGCAGTTCCTGCAAGAGGAAGGCATTGATGCTATGGACTGACCCGCCTGTTCCCCAGACCTGAATCCAATTGAGCACATCATTTTTCTACGGCTGGCCATGCTTTCCACCTGGCTACTCCTACCCCGATCAACAGCCCTGCACCCCCCACAGCAACTTGCCCAAGACTCCCCCGTTTCTCCTTCACCCAAATCCAGATAGCTGATGTTCTGAAAGAGATGCAAAATCTGGACCCCTACAAATCAGCCGGGCTAGACAATCTGGACCCTCTCTTTCTAAAATTATCTGCTGAAATTGTTGCAACCCCTATTACTAGCCTGTTCAAACTCTCTTTCGTATAGTCTGAGATTCCCAAAGATTGGAAAGTTGCCGCGGTCATCCCCCTCTTCAAAGGGGGAGACACTCTAGACCCAAACTGCTATAGACCTATTTCTATCCTACTCTGCCTTTTCTAAGGTCTTCAAAAGCCAAATTAACAAACAAATTACCGACCATTTCGAATCCCACCGTACCTTCTCAACTATGCAATCTGGTTTCAGAGCTGGTCATGGGTGCACCTCAGCCACGCTCAAGGTCCTAAACGATATCACTACCGCCATTGATAAGAGACATTACTGTGCAGCCGTATTCATCGACCTGGCCAAGGCTTTCGACTCTGTCAATCACCAAAATGCCATACAACTCTCCTTCCGTGGCCTCCAACTGCTCTTAAATGCAAGCAAAACTAAATGCATGCTCTTCAACCGATCGCTGCCTGCACCTGCCCGCCCGTCCAGCATCACTCCTCTGGATGGTTCTGACTTAGAATATGTGGACAACTACAAATACCTAGGTGTCTGGTGAGACTGTAAACTCTCCTTCCAGACTCATATTAAGCATCTCCAATCCAAAATTAAATCTAGAATTGGCTTCCGATTTTGCAACAAAGCATCCTTCACTCATGCTGCCTAACATATCCTAGTAAAACTGACCATCCTACAAATTGGATGCAGTCTATCACAGTGCCATCCATTTTGTCACCAAAGCCCCATATACAACCCACCACTGCGACCTGTATGCTCTCGTTGTATGGCCCTCACTTCATACTTGCTGCCAAACCCACTGGCTCTAGGTCATCAACAAGTCTCTGCTAGGTATAGCTCCGCCTTATCTTAGCTCACTGGTCATCATAGCAGCACTCACCCGTAGCACACTCTCCAGCAGGTATATCTCACTGGTCACCCCCAAAGCCAATTCTTCCTTTGGCCACTTTCCTTCCAGTTCTCTGCAGCCAATGACTGGAACGAACTGCAAAAATCAGTGAAGCTGGAGACTCCTATCTCCCTCACTAGCTTTAAGCACCAGCTGTCAGAGCAGCTCACAGATCACTGCACCTGTACATAGCCTATCTGTAAATAGCCCATCCAACTACCTCATCCCCATACTGTATTTATTTATTTTTCTTGCTCCTTTGCACCCCAGTATCTCTACTTGCACATTCATCTTCTGCACATCTACCATTCCAGTGTTTAATTGCTATATTGTAATTACTTCGCCACTATGGCCTATTTTATTGCCCTACCTCCCTTGTCCTACCTCATTTGCACACACGGTGTATAGACATTTTCTAATGTATGTTTGTTTATTCCATGTGTAACTCTGTTGTTGTTTTATGTGTCGAACTGCTTTGCTTTATCTTGGCCAGGTCGCAGTAAACTGTAAATGAGAACTTGTTTTCAACTAGCCTACCTGGTTAAATAAAGGTTAAATAAAAAATCTAAAAGAAGAAAATATTGAGGGTTCTCAATTTATATGCAGGTGACATGATGATCTTTGCTTGGTTGCCAATTGACAAAGAAAAAGGATCTTGCTCTTATCCATAATCTCATCATATAGCTTCTACACACTGCATCTGCAAGACGTTGGCTGGAGCGCATGTGATAGTGGGCACATTTGCTATTGACTGTTTTTTTGTGCCAAAACCATTGAAAATGTTAAAAGTGGGCTGGAAACACAGAACTTCTGTATTTTATTTGGTAAATGAAAAGTTTTTTATGACTGTGCATTTTACCCATTTCATTTCACAACAAGACATTTTGATGGAAACTCATTGCTGCTCGTAAAATGTTCATATTCTTTGGTGTGACTTATTCACTTGAAAATCTTTGGACAAATCAAATTGAGGGAAACCTAGCTAATGACCATTCACACCTCTACCTATTCGCGGACTCTCACCCTCTTTTTATAAAAAAAACCTTCTCATGCTCTGGAGAGAATGACCAGACAATTCTCAACCAAGTGTTCCAGGTTGCATTGATTGTAGTAGTAATCACTCCATTGCTGTATCTAAAAGCAGTTGTCCTGACAAGGACTCCATTGTTTGCCACTATAAGGCAATCAGTCCCGATAGCAGCTGTTCCCAGTCCCCTCCACCACTGCCTCTTGCACTCAGGCTGTAAATGAAAAAGTACCTATGGAGTGGAGCCTAGCTCTCTGCAGCCAGCTGTCCTGATAACAGAGTTTGGCATTGTGGTTTAGCCGCTCTTCGGTTACTCAGCAAATTGGATGCAGTCTATCACAGTGCCATCCGTTTTGTTACCAAAGCGCCTTATACCACCCACCACTGTGACCTGTATGCTCTAGTCGGCTGGCCCTCGCTACATATTCATCGCCAGACCCACTGGCTCCAGGTCATCTACAAGTCTATGCTTGGTAAAGCTCCGCCTTATCTCAGCTCACTGGTCACGATAACAACACCCGTAGCACGCGCTCCAGCAGGTATATCACACTGGTCATCCCCAAAGCCAACACCGCCTTTCCTTCCAGTTCTCTGCTGCCAGTGACTGGAACAAATTGCAAAAATTGTTGAAGCTGGAGACTTATGTTTCCCTCACTAACTTTAAACATCAGCTACCTGAGCAGCTAACCGATCGCTGCAGATGTACATAGTCCATCTGTAAATAGCCCACCCAATCTTACCTACCTCATCCCCATATTGTTTTTATTTACTTTGCTGCTCTTTGCAGACCAGTATCACTACTTACACACCATCATCTGCTCATCTATCACGCCAGTGTTAATCTGCTAAATTGTAATTACTTTGCTACTATGGCCTATTTATTGCCATACCTCCTCATGCCATTTGCACACACTGTATATAGACTTTCTTTTTTTCTATTGTGTTGACTGTACGCTTGTTTATTCCACGTAACTCTGTGTTGTTGTTTCTGTCGCACGGCTTTGCTTTATCTTGGCCAGGTCGCAGTTGTAAATGAGAACTTGTTTTCAACTAGCTTACCTGTTTAAATAAGGGTGAAGTAAAATAATCAGAGTGTAGCAGTGCCAAATAATTAGTGATAGGAAGTTTGGCTCTTTTTACTGACTCAGGTGTTTTCAAGTCAGATAAAACAACAAACAAACAAACCCCCATTGGCATTCACACCATCATCAGTAGTTATGTGGTCACTCCATCAACAGACCAAATAATTGACCTTATTTTTCAATATGGTCATTGAAGTGCATACATTATGTCTATATTCAGTTGTTACAGTTATTTAGATTGTTCAACTAATTGGTGCTAAAGTTGTATATCTATGAAAGCAAATAGAAACTAGATGGTAGTTGTTCATGAATTACAACTGATGGGATTTGCTTTAATCTTTAAGAATTTTTGTGGTAGTGGTAGATGTTTAAAAAGTTTTACTGTACTATTTAAAGCAAATCAGTTTTTTAGTATGTATGGTTTAGAAAACTATGTAGTGATAGTGTCTGCAGTAGTATTGGTAGCGACTGGTCATAGTTGAAAATTTAGAATAGCCTGAACATATGAAATTTGGTTTGTTGAATTTTGCTTGAATGGTTTGAGTTACTGTTGTTGGGTCATGCTAACTTAATCGAATTTATATAGTGATAGATGAGAATCAAAATAAGAATGTGAACTTAGGATAGCGTAAACATGTGAAAGTTGGTTTGGCGTCTTTAGCTTGAACGGTTCAAGAATTCATATTGGTGAGTTATTTTACGCACATTTTATATAGTTATAGTTGATATGTTTAAAATAATTTGAAGTTAGGATAGTCTGAACATGTGATAATTGGTTTGGTATATCTAGTTGGAATTATTTAAGAGATACAATTATTGTTTGTAGTAATTATATGCTTATGCTTATAATAATGCTTATATGCTTATGGTTGTGGTCAGTTGTTGTTTTGTGGTCACTAACTGTGGTAATCAGTTGTGTGGTTGTAATTGTGTGGTGGTGGTCAGTAGTTTTGTGGTGGTGGTCAGCAGTTGTTATCAGTAGTTGAGTGGTCAATTGTTGTGGTCAAAAGTGTGTGGTTGTGGTCAGAAGTTGTGGTCAGTAGGTGTGTGGTTGTGGTCACTATATGTTGTCAGAAGTAGTGTATTTGTAGTCAGTAGTTGTGTTCAGTAGTTGTATGGTCAAGTTGTGTGGTTTTGGTCACTGTTGTCACGAGTTGTGTGGTTGTTATCGCTAGATGTGGTAAGAAGTTCTGTGCTTGTGGTGTGATGTTGTGTGGTAGTGGTCAGTAGATGTGTTCAGTAGTTGTGTGGTTGTGGTCAGAAGTTGTGGTTGTGGTCACTTAATGTTGTATGGTTGTGGTCAGTAGATGAGTGGTCAGATCTTGTGTTGTTGTGGTAAGCAGTTGTTTAGTTGTGGTCAGAAGTTGTTTGGTTGTGGTTGGTTGTTGTATGGTTGCAGTTTGTAGTTGTTTTGTGGTCAGTAGTGGTGTGGTTGTGGTCTGTTGTTGTCTGGTCAATATTTGTGTAGTTGTTGTCAGTAATTGTATGATTGTGGTCCCCAAATGTTGTCAGTAGTTGTGTAGTCAAAGTTGTGTAGTTGCATTCAGTAGTTGTGTGGTTGTGGTCACTAGATGTAATAACCAGTTGTGTGGTTGTGGTCAGACGTTGTGTGGTAGTGGTCAGTAGATGTGTTCAGTGGTTGTGGTCAAGTTGTGGGGTTGTGGTCAGATGTGTGTTGTGGTCAGTAATTGTGTGGTTTTGGTCAGATGTGTATTGTGGTCAGTAATTGTGTGGTTTTGGTCACTTGATGTGGTAAGCAGTTGTATAGTTGTGGTCAGTTGTTTAGTTGTGGTTAGAAGTCTTTTGGTTGTTGTCAGTTGTTGTGTGGTTGCAGTCAGTAGGGATATTGTGGTCATTAGTGGTGTGATTGTGGTCTGTTGTGTGGTCAATATTTGTGTGGTTGTGGTCAGTAGTTGTATTGTGGTCTGTTGTTTTTATAAGATTTTATAGATTTTATAAGCAGTTGTCGGGCCCTATAAAATCAGTTCTTTCCATTAAAAAGAAATCTGAATTCTGTGTTTAGCGATTTATGCTAATTTTAGCATCAGAAAGAGTGTCTAATAATGTGAATGAATAAAACGTCAGCTATTTAAGATATAACAGTACATTTGTAATGATGCAACACAATATTGCACTATTTTTTATCAAGGCAAATGCTTCAATACCGATTTCTAAGTGTTTCATTATAAATGAAAAAAAGTAATGCAAGAATCTAGGCAACAACGCAGTAAGCAATAGGCAAAATCTAGAGTTATACTTATGTGTAAAAAAACTGCTGCATTCATTGTTTTTTGTAAAATAAAGTGCTTCACATAAGTGTTTCATTATAAATGTGAGAAAAAAAAGATTAATGCAAGAATCTAGGCAATAATGCAGCAATAGGCAAAACCTATGGAACTACCTTATGAGATCCTATCTGTCCATTGTAAGTATTCCATCTATCACAGACATCTCCATTGAAGTACATGATTGTCAGCCTCTGAGTTGAGCACGGTGATTGCTTCTCGCTTGCCGAGTCTTGAATTTGCTGAAACTCCTCTCACAGTCGACTAAGCTGACTGGGAAAGAGATGTGGGGCACTGCCACTTCTGCAACTCTCGGGAATATCGCACTCATGCCCCTCCAGTAATCAGCAAGCTTCAAAGCTCCCTGGACACACACAGCTGATAGGCAATCCATTCTTCGCTGAGTTCTGTTGATGGGCTTGCCATGGGTTTCAGTTGTGTGTAGCCTTCAATCTGCTTTTCCATGGCTGCAGACTGCCTAGGATCGAACACTCTAGCCAGCCTGTAGACCTCTCTGGCTGAATGTGTGTCGCAGTGCTTTGAGAACTTTGTGAAAGCCAAGTGGAATGTATCATGGAGATGGTCAAGCACCTCCCTCCTCTCTCCAATCCCCATCTTTCTCAATAGCTCATCTGTCTTGGCACCATACCCACATGTTTTTGCCCATTCCATTGACTAGGTAAGAGACCAGATCCTCCATGACATTGTATGCCGGCACTGCTGTGGGACGGTGAGTTCCTTCCAGGATTGACAGAGCTGTCATCAGTTTGGAGCAGCCCTCTGAGATGGTTAGCTTAACAGTGAGCGCCTGCACCTTCTCTGTTTCCAGCTAGCTAAGAATGTTTTTGGCTGCCTGGGATTATGACTTTTCTGCCAACCAAAACTCTTTCTTTACAGATGAACATGCTCTGCATGGTACTTCACTGCCTCAGACCAGCTATTCCATCTGGATCTCTCTGCTTCAGGAGGAGACTTGGTCTGCACAAACTCCTTCATAATGAGGAAGCTCACCCATCTCCTCTTTCTGGCAGGCTTCTTGAAGAAGACAGATCTCATCCATGCCACAAGTGATGCAACTTCATAGAAGTATTTATAGCGCTGCTGTAAGGTTCCCACGCACGCACGACCGCTGTGTGGTTGGGGTCAGTAGCTGTGTGGTTTGTCGTCAGAAGTTTTGATGTTGGGGTCCCCAAATGTGGTCAGAGGTTGTGTGGTTGTGGTCATTAGTTCTGTTGTTGTGGTCACCACATGTGGTAAACAGTTGAGTGGTCAGTAGTTGTGTGGTTTATGGTCAGAAGTTGTGTGGTTGTAGTCAGTAGTTGTGTGGTTGGGGTCAGTAGTTGTAGTCAGTAGATGGGTGGTAGTGGTCACTAGTTGTGTGGTTGTGGTCAGAAGTTGTGTGGTTGTGGTCAGTAGCTTTGTGGTCATAAGTTGTGTGGCTGTGTTCAGTAGTTTGGTGGTGGTCAGAAGTTGTGTGGTTGTGGTCAGCAGTTGTGTGGTTGTGGTCAGTAATTGTGTGATGGTTGTCAGTAGTGTGGTTGTGGTCAGCAGTTGAGTGATCAGAGGTTCTCTGGTTGGTCAGAAGTTGTGTGGTTGTTGTCAGAAGTTTTATGGTTGTGGCTAATATGTGTGGTTGTGGTCACTTGATGTGGTAAGCAGTTGTGTGGTTGTGCTCAGAAGTTGTGTGGTTGTGGTCAGAGGTTGTGTGGTCATTAGTTCTGTTGTTGTGGTCACTACATGTGGTAAGCAGTTGACTGGACAGTAGTTGTGTGGTTTGTGGTCAGAAGTTCTGTGGTTGTGGTCAGTTGTGTGGTTGCGGTCAGTAGTTGTATTGTGGTCAATTGTTGTGTGGCTGTGGTCTGTTGTTGTGTGGTCAGTAATTGTGTGGTTGTGGTCCCCAAATGTGGTCAGTAGTTGTATGGTAGTGGTCAGTATTTGTGATGATGTGGTCAGTAGTAGTGTGGTTGTGGTCACTAGATGTTATAAGCAGTTGTGTGGTTTTGGTCACTAGATGTGTTGAGCAGTTGTGTTGTAGTCAGAAGTTTTGTGGTAGTGGCCAGTAGTTATGTGGTTATAGTCCCCACATGTAGTCAGAAGTTGTGTAGTTGTGGTCAGGTTTTATGGTTGTGGTCAGTAGTTGTGTGGTTGTGGTCAGTAGGTGTGTTGTCATCACAAATTTTGGTAAGCAGTTCTTTGGTTGTAGTCAATAATTGTGTGGTTGTGGTCACTAGATGTGGTAAGCAGTTGTATGGTTGTGGTCAGAAGCTATGGTCAGAAGTTGTTTAGTTGTGGTCAGTAGTGGTGTGGTTGTGGTCTTTTGTCTGGTAAATATTTTAGTAGTTGTCAGTAATTGTGTGGTTGTGTTCCCCAAATGTGGTCAGTAGTTGTGTGGTCAAAAGTTGTACGGCTGTGGTCAGTAGTTTTTTTAATTTATTTTTTATTTCACCTTTATTTAACCAGGTAGGCTAGTTGAGAACAAGTTCTCATTTGCAACTGCGACCTGGCCAAGATAAAGCATAGCAGTGTGAGCAGACAACACAGAGTTACACATGGAATAAACAATTAACAAGTCAATAACACAGTAGAAAACAAAGGGGGGAGTCCATATACAATGTGTGCAAAAGGCATGAGGAGGTAGGCGAATAATTACAATTTTGCAGATTAACACTGGAGTGATAAATGATCAGATGGTCATGTACAGGTAGAGATATTGGTGTGCAAAAGAGCAGAAAAGTAAATAAATAAAAACAGTATGGGGATGAGGTAGGTGAAAATGGGTGGGCTATTTACCAATAGACTATGTACAGCTGCAGCGATCGGTTAGCTGCTCAGATAGCTGATGTTTGAAGTTGGTGAGGGAGATAAAAGTCTCCAACTTCAGCGATTTTTGCAATTCGTTCCAGTCACAGGCAGCAGAGTACTGGAACGAAAGGCGGCCAAATGAGGTGTTGGCTTTAGGGATGATCAGTGAGATACACCTGCTGGAGCGCATGCTACGGATGGGTGTTGCCATCGTGACCAGTGAACTGAGATAAGGCGGAGTTTTACCTAGCATGGACTTGTAGATGACCTGGAGCCAGTGGGTCTGGCGACGAATATGTAACGAGGGCCAGCCGACTAGAGCATACAGGTCACAGTGGTGGGTGGTATAAGGTGCTTTAGTGACAAAATGGATGGCACTGTGATAGACTGCATCCAGTTTGCTGAGTAGAGTGTTGGAAGCCATTTTGTAGATGACATCGCCGAAGTCGAGGATCGGTAGGATAGTCAGTTTTACTAGGGTAAGCTTGGCGGCGTGAGTGAAGGAGGCTTTGTTGCGGAATAGAAAGCCGACTCTTGATTTGATTTTCGATTGGAGATGTTTGATATGAGTCTGGAAGGAGAGTTTGCAGTCTAGCCAGACACCTAGGTACTTATAGATGTCCACATATTCAAGGTCGGAACCATCCAGGGTGGTGATGCTAGTCGGGCATGCGGGTGCAGGCAGCGATCGGTTGAAAAGCATGCATTTGGTTTTACTAGCGTTTAAGAGCAGTTGGAGGCCACGGAAGGAGTGTTGTATGGCATTGAAGCTTGTTTGGAGGTTAGATAGCACAGTGTCCAATGACGGGCCGAAAGTATATAGAATGGTGTCGTCTGCGTAGAGGTGGATCAGGGAATCGCCCGCAGCAAGAGCAACATCATTGATATATACAGAGAAAAGAGGCCAGAGAATTGAACCCTGTGGCACCCCCATAGAGACTGCCAGAGGACCGGACAGCATGCCCTCCGATTTGACACACTGAACTCTGTCTGCAAAGTAATTGGTGAACCAGGCAAGGCAGTCATCCGAAAAACCGAGGCTACTGAGTCTGCCGATAAGAATATGGTGATTGACAGAGTCGAAAGCCTTGGCCAGGTCAATGAAGATGGCTGCACAGTACTGTCTTTTATCGATGGCGGTTATGATATCGTTTAGTACCTTGAGTGTGGCTGAGGTGCACCCGTGACCGGCTCAGAAACCAGATTGCACAGCGGAGAAGGTACGGTGGGATTCGAGATGGTCAGTGACCTGTTTGTTGACTTGGCTTTCGAAGACCTTAGATAGGCAGGGCAGGATGGATATAGGTCTGTAACAGTTTGGGTCCAGGGTGTCTCCCCCTTTGAAGAGGGGGATGACTGCGGCAGCTTTCAATCCTTGGGGATCTCAGACGATATGAAAGAGAGGTTGAACAGGCTGGTAATAGGGGTTGCGACAATGGCGGCGGATAGTTTCAGAAATAGGGGGTCCAGATTGTCAAGCCCAGCTGATTTGTACGGGTCCAGGTTTTGCAGCTCATTCAGAACATCTGCTATCTGGATTTGGGTAAAGGAGAACCTGGAGAGGCTTGGGCGAGGAGCTGCCGGGGGGGCGGAGCTGTTGGCCGAGGTTGGAGTTGGAGTAGCCAGGCGGAAGGCATGGCCAGCCGTTGAGAAATGCTTATTGAAGTTTTCGATAATCATGGATTTATCGGTGGTGACCGTGTTACCTAGCCTCAGTGTAGTGGGCAGCTGGGAGGAGGTGCTCTTGTTCTCCATGGACTTCACACTGTCCCAGAACTTTTTGGAGTTGGAGCTACAGGATGCAAACTTCTGCCTGAAGAAGCTGGCCTTAGCTTTCCTGACTGACTGCGTGTATTGGTTCCGGGCTTCCCTGAACAGTTGCATATCACGGGGACTATTCGATGCTATTGCAGTCCGCCACAGGATGTTTTTGTGCTGGTCGAGGGCAGTCAGGTCTGGGGTGAACCATGGACTGTATCTGTTCTTAGTTCTGCATTTTTTGAACGGAGCATGCTTATCTAAAATGGTGAGGAAGTTACTTTTAAAGAATGACCAGGCATCCTCAACTGACGGGATGAGGTCAATGTCCTTCCAGGATACCCGGGCCAGGTCGATTAGAAAGGCCTGCTCACAGAAGTGTTTTAGGGAGCGTTTGACAGTGATGAGGGGTGGTCGTTTGACTGCGGCTCCGTAGCGGATACAGGCAATGAGGCAGTGATCGCTGAGATCCTGGTTGAAGACAGCGGAGGTGTATTTGGAGGGCCAGTTGGTCAGGATGACGTCTATGAGGGTGCCCTTGTTTACAGAGTTAGGGTTGTACCTGGTGGGTTCCTTGATGATTTGTGTGAGATTGAGGGCATCTAGCTTAGATTGTAGGACTGGCGGGGTGTTAAGCATATCCCAGTTTAAGTCACCTAACAGAACAAACTCTGAGGCTAGATGGGGGGCGATCAATTCACAAATGGTGTCCAGGGCACAGCTGGGAGCTGAGGGGGGTCGGTAGCAGGCGGCAACAGTGAGAGACTTATTTCTGGAGAGAGTAATTTTCAAAATTAGTAGTTCAAACTGTTTGGGTATGGACCTGGAAAGTATGACATTACTTTGCAGGCTATCTCTGCAGTAGACTGCAACTCCTCCCCCTTTGGCAGTTCTATCTTGACGGAAGATGTTATAGTTGGGTATGGAAATCTCTGAATTTTTGGTGGCCTTCCTGAGCCAGGATTCGGACGTAGCAAGGACATCAGGGTTAGCAGAGTGCGCTTGAGCAGTGAGTAAAACAAACTTTTACTTTGTAAAAAGTAAAAGGGAGGAGGCTTCTGATGTTGACATGCATGAAATGCATGAAAACCAAGGCTTTTTCGATCACAGAAGTCAACAAATGAGGGTGCCTGGGGACATGCAGGGCCTGGGTTTACCTCCACATCACCTGCGGAACAGAGAAGGAGTAGTATGAGGGTGCGGCTAAAGGCTATCAAAACTGGTCGCCTAGAGCGTTGGGGACAGAGAATAAGAGGAGCAGGTTTCTGGGCATGGTAGAATATATTCAGGGCATAATGCGCAGACAGGGGTATGGTGGGGTGCGGGTACAGCGGAGGTAAGCCCAGGCACTGGGTGATGATGAGAGAGGTTGTATCTCTGGACATGCTGGTTGTAATGGGTGAGGTCACCGCATGTGTGGGAGGTGGGACAAAGGAGTTATCAGGGGTATGAAGAGTAGAACTAGGGGCTCCATTGTGAACTAGAACAATGATAACTAACCTGAGCAACAGTATACAAGGCATATTGACATTTGAGAGAGACATACAGCGAGGCATACAGTAATCACAGGTGTTGAATTGGGAAAGCTAGCTAAAACAGTAGGTGAGACAACAGCTAATCAGCTAGCACAACAACAGCAGGTAAAATGGCGTTGACTAGGCAACGGGGCCGACAGATAAAACATAAACAAGCAGAATGGAGTACCGTGATTAATGGACAGTCCAGAGTGCATCAGCTATGTAGCCAAGAGATCAGTGTCCAGGGGGCAGCGTTGGATGGGGCAGGGACGCTGGACTGGCGAGTGTTATCCAGGTTGAAAAAAAGTTAACAATGACTAAATAGCTTGTAGCTAGTTAGCTGGTTAGCTTCTGGAGGTTCTTGAGTGTGTTCTAAAAATTAAAAATAATAGCGATTCCGTATCACATTGGGTGAGGCAGGTTTCCGGAAAGGTATAAACAGATTAAAAATCAAGAAGAGATAGAAAGTAAATATGGGTCCGGTGAGTGTTTGGGGCGCGGCGATTCAGACGGTTAGCAGGCCTGTGCTAACAAGCTAAACGTTCGTAGGCCCGGGCTAAACAAGGTAGCAGTTAGCAGGCCGAGTTTAGCAAGCAGGGAGATAGCGAGGGCTAGAGAGTTGGCCTTTGGGGGACGTCGCGATGGGGTGAGTCTGTTTATTCCTCTTCATGCGGTGACATCGATAGACCGGTCGTGGGCCCGGGTATTGTAGCCCAGGAGTATGCTACGGTGGTAGTACAGGTGCGCTGGCCGGGCTAGCTTCACGCTAAGTGGGTGGAAGCGCTAGCCAGGAGTAATCATCCGGGGTTGCGGTTTAGCTAGATAGCTAGTTCTGAAGATCCAGCTGAAAAATGTTCCGTTTGCGGTGGGAATCCGGGGATGAATCCGGGGATGAAAAATAAATAGGTCCGTTATGCTCTGGTTAGAGTCGCGTTGTTCGAACTGGCGAGAGCTTTCCGAGCTAAAGGTTAGCTTAGCTGATGACCGGTTAGCTGAAGACCGCTAGCATAGCTGGTGGTTAGCTGGCTAGCTTCAGTTGAGGGGTTCCGGTTCCGAAGTAAATATAAATACTTTAGGAAAAATAGCTACATTGGGTGAGGCGGGTTGCAGGAGAGTATTTGGAAGCTTAGGTTTAGCAAAATGTTTTTAAAAGAGATATGCGAAGAAAAATATGTAAAAAACGAAAAAGAAACGATATATACAAGGGACACGACGCGACAGGACGACTTACTGCTACGCCATCTTGGTTGTGTGGTTGTGGTCACTAGATGTAATAAGCAGTTGTGCGGTTGTGGTTTGGTCAGTAGATGTGATAAGCAGTGTAGTTGTGGCCAGTAGTTATGCGGTTATGGTCCCCAAATGTGGTCAGAATTTGTTCAGAAGTTGTGTGATTGTGGTCAGTGGTTGTGGTCACAAGTTGTCAGTATATTGGTTGTGGTCAGTTGTGTGGTTGCGGTCAGTAGTTGTATTGTGGTCAATTGTTGTGTAGTCAGTAGTGGTGTGGTTGTGGTCTGTTGTTGTGTGGTCAGTAATTGTGTGGTTGTGGTCCCCAAATGTCATCAGTAGTTGTGTGGTTGAGGTCAGGTAGTGGTGTGGTTGTGGTCAGTAGATATGATAAGCAGTTGTGTGGTTGTGGCCAGTGGTTATTGTGCCCAAATATGGTCAGAAGTTGTGTGGTAGTGGTCAGTAGATGTATTCAGTTGTTGAGTGGTTGTGGTCACCAAATGTGGTCCGTAGTTGTGTGGTTGTTGTGTCGTTGTGGTCACTAGTTGTAATAAGCAGTTGTGTGTTTCTGGACAATGGTTATGGTCAGTAGATGTGATAAGCAGTTGTGTCCTGTAGTTGTGTGGTCATTAGTTGTGAAGTCAGAAGTTATGTTGTGGTCACTACATGTGGTCGGCAGTTGTGCGGTTGTGGTCAGTAGTTGTGTGGTTGTGGTCAGTAGTTGTGTGGTTGTGGTCAGTCGTTTTGTGGTTTTGGACAGAAGTTGAGGGGTCAGAACTTGTGTGGTGGGTAGTTGTGGTCCGCAGTTGAGTGGTCCGAAGTTGTTTGGTTGTGGTCAGAATTTGTGTTCAGTAGATGAGTGGTCAGCAGTTGTGTGGTTGTGGTTAGGGATACACAATATATTGGTGAACAAATCGGAATCGTAGAGCTGGGCGATATGGCAAATAAATTATCACGATATCTATATATTTTTTAATTCGATAACGATAATTATCACGATATTAATCAAATAATGTTTAAAAGGTGCATATCTGCTTCAAACTCAAGAATGCCTGAACAAACCGTGGTTAGAGCATTGGGCCAGTAACCGAAAGGTTGCTAGATCGAATCCCTGAGCTACAAGGTAAAAATCTGTTGTTCTGCCCCTGAACAAGGAAGTTAACCCACTGTTCCCACTGTTGGCCGTCATTGTAAGTACGAAGTTGTTCTCAACTGACTTGCCTAGTTAAATAAAGAGTTACATGTTTTATTACTATGTGAGCTACACATAAAATTATACTTGAAGAAAATTGTTACATGTTTTCCGGCCAGGGAGCACGTACCTGGGGTCAATTAAATTGATACGCCTCTTGAAACCTTCCTTTTCGACTGTGCTAATTGGTAGCATGTCCTTAGCAATGCAATGCATAATAGCCTTTCTCTTTTCAATGTTTGCTTGTAGGCCATAAACTCTGTCAGTGTTGACTGCTTCAGGCAAACATCCCTAGATCGGCTGGTGCTTGGGGGGAATTTATCATTACCGTGGCGCAAACTCAAACTTCCTGCATGTTCCAAAGAGTGATTTTGCTTCAGATGTTGAAAAAGGTTTGTCGTATTACCAGACTTCGTAGCCACCTGTCTACAGCACAATTTGTACCGAACATTGCTCTTTGTCAGACTTCAAAAATCCAAACCACTGAAACAGTTTATCCCTTTTTATCAATAATTTATTCGTTGGAAGCTGCTCCTTCTCCATGGCTATCACTGGCACTGTTTTCGCCTACATCACTAATTTTTCGGGGTTAGTAGTGGCTACTCCATCACTCGAGGTGCTAAGTGGTTTTTAGTGGGCGTATACCTCTCCACCTGCATATTGTCACTTCTCCGCACGTTCCTGCTGCGTCACAGAGGTGAAATGGACTGCTGTACCAAATTATTCTATATCGACATTATCGAAAATGAATCTGAACGTTTATATATCGTTATTGATGGAAGTAATTACCTCGATAATTATTGATACTGATTTAACGCCCAGCCCTACGGAATTTGCCGATATAAGCTAAAAATGCCTACATCGGTATCGGCCCGATGTTAAAAATCGATGGCAAAGCTACCGTGCATACCTATATAACGTAGGTACATGACATAATAACACCACGTAAAATGTTGCTCTACATGTGCAACACAGCATCCCTAACCTAGCCCACACAATGTCAGCTGTGTGGATTGAGCAGTCAACAAGTCGAGCAGTCATTTGAAAGATTAAGAAGCGAGACAACTCAAAGGCGAAATCTAGAACCAAGATAATGGAATTCATTGCCCTTGACAATCAACCGTTCTCTGTCGTGGGTGATTTTGGCTTTTGTTGACTGGTCGAGCACCGGTACACACTACCAAGTGCACTATTTTTCAGATGTTGCCCTACCGGAGTTACACAGTAATAGCGTCACTGCCATTAGCTTCACGACATACATACTATGGAACGCCGTTTGGGTGTCAATAAAAAATACAGCACTGTCAAAGCTGGGCTTTGACCACAAATGATGTGTTTACAATACCGCATTGGTAATAAACCATAATTTGTTCGACCGCAACTTCTGAGGTAGCTAGCTTTAGCTTGGTACCTAGCTAGCACCAATAGAACCAGCCTGAAAACAATGACCAATAGAAACTGCAGCCGTTTTCATTATTCTTAGCAATGATTAAGGAATCCTTGTGAGTAAGTATTAGCTAGGTTGCCACTTGTTGTTCGCCTATTGAAATTGAACTTCAGTTCAGGAAAATAAATTGCTAGCCAGCTACTTAACCCTGTTGCCCAAAGCTAACGTTATAAGCAGCCAGCTAGCTTCACCTGGCTAGTGAGGCTCGACCGGACTGGGTTTTGTGTTGTGAAGCTAGCCACAATAAGTATTAGGCACAATAGTGGAATTTGCATTTTGCCTTCAAAATAAAAGTATGTCATTGACAGTGATTGGGATGAATGCAAATAGTAGAATTATGCCATGCTTTTATTTTGAAGGCTAACGGCAAAGTCAACTATTGTGGCTGGGTCCCGACCACATAGATGGGTCCGACCACGATTAATCAAATAAGAACTGTCTTATAAATTAGGGTTATTTTAAATGATGACACCTAGCTGTATAGTTAGCTAGCTAACTATAGCTACTGAAACAGATTGTCGTTTTATGTTTTGGGGGAAGAACGTTTGCATCTATGAGCTAGCTAGATTTTTTTTAATGACCAGCACTAGGTGTGCGCGAGACAACTTTAACAGCAATGTAGCATAAATATAGATGAATCGTTGTGACACATGAAATACGAGTGATAGTGTAATCAATGTGTAATAACTACGTAAAAAATGAATGAACACAATAAATTATGTGATGTGCAGTCATATTCAGGTCCTGATTGGTCAACAAGCTTATTTGGCTTGTCAAATAGTGTTAAATAGTACCTGTTTTGACACACAAAGACCCAAACGGTGTTCCATAGTAGAGGTCGACCGATTATGATTTTTCAACACCGATACCGATTATTGGAGGACCAAAAAAATCCGATACCGATTACTCTGCCTATTTTTGTATTATTATTTTTGTTTATACAATTTAATAAAAATAAATATTCGATTTTTATTTTTTGTATAGTGATCATTTATATATTATTATAAATGAATAAATATATGTCTATGTATTTATTTATTTGTAATAATGACAATTACTTTACTGAATGTTCACTTATTTTAACTTAATAGAATACATAAATGAAATATATTTAGCCTCAAATAAATAATGAAACATGCTGAATTTGGTTTAAATAATGCAGAAGAAGAAGAAAGTAAAAGTGCATAATGTGCCATGTAAAAAAAGCTAACATTTAAGTTTCTTGCTCAGAACATATGAAAGCTGCTGGTTCAATATTCCCAGTTCTTCAATGTTCACAGTTAACCAGTTGGATATAGGGGGCGCTCTTTTAATTTTTGGATGAAAAACGTTCCCGTTTTAAACAAGATATTTTGTCAAGAAAAGATGCTCAGCTATGCATATAATTGACAGCTTTGGAAAGAAAACACTCTGACGTTTCCAAAAATGCAAAGATATTGTCTGTGAGTGCCACAGAACTGATGTTACAGGCGAAACCCAGATAAAAATCCAATCAGGAAGTGCCGCATTTTTTGAAACCGCCTCATGCCAATGACTCCTTATATGGCTGTGAAGGAGCTAGGAGTCAGCTTACGTTTTCCACGTTTTCCCCAAGGTGTCTACAGCATTGTGACGTCTTTTTAGGCATTTCCATTGGAGAATGGCTGTAAGAGACCATATAGGGCGAGTGGTCGCATGGTGTCTCCCGGAGAAAACCTTGCGTAAAATACTGAGGTAGCCATTTTTCCAATCGTTTCTTATGAGAAACCAACTGCCTCGACGGATATATTATCGAATACATATGTTAAAAACACCTTGAGGATGGATCCTAAACAACGTTTGCCGTGTTTCTGTCGATATTATGGAGTTAATTTTGAAAAAAGTTTGGCGTTGTAATGGTAGCATTTTCCGGTCGATTTCTCAGCCAAGCATGATGAACAAACGGGAGCTATTTCACCAACAAAAATAATTTGCTATCTAACTGGGAGTCTCCTGAGTGAAAGCATCCAAAGTTATTCAAAGGTAATAGATTTAATTTGGTTGCTTTTCTTATTTTCGTGAAAATGTTGCCTGCTGCCAGCAGAGCTAGCATAGCATTATGCCATAATACACTTACACAAATGCTTGTCTAGCGTTGGCCGTAACGCATATTTTGAAAATCTGAGATGACAGTGTTGTTAACAAAAGGCTAAGCTTGTGTTTGAATATATTTATTTCATTTCATTTGCGATTTTCATGAATAGGAAAAGTTGTGTTATGATAATGCGCTTGAGGCTATGATTACGCTCCCTGATACGGGATTGCTCGTCGCTAGAGGTTAAGAAGTTTTAGGTTGTAGTTATTATAGGAATTACGACGCATCAACTATTTCTCTCTATACCATTTGTATTTCATATACCTTTGACTATTAGATGTTCTAATAAGAACTTTAGAGTATTGCCAGCCTAATCTCAGGTGTTGATAGGCTTGAAGTCATAAACAGCGCTGTGCTTCAAGCATTGCTAAGAGCTGCTGGCGAACGGAGTTAAGTTTGAATGAATGCTTACGAGCTTGCTGCTGCCTACCACTGCTCAGTCAGACTATTCTATCAAATATCAAATCATAGACTTAATTATAATATAATAAACACAGAAATACAAGCCTTTGGTCATTAATATGGTCAAATCCGGAAACTATCATTTAGAAACACTAACGTTTATTCTTTTGGTACCGTTCCGTATTTTATCAAATGGGTGGCAACCCTAAGTCTATTTATTGCTGCTACATTGCACAACCTTCAATGTTATGTCATGATTATGTAAAATTCTGGCAAATTAATTCGCAACGAGCCAGGCGGCCCAAACTGTTGCATGTACCCTGACTCTGCGTGCAATGAACTTAAGAGAAGTAACACAATGTCCCTAGTTAATATTGCCTGCTAACATTAATTTCTTTAAAACCTCTTGGGGCGAGGGGGCAGAATTTTCACTTTTGGATAAATAGCGTGCCCAATTTCAACTTCCTGCTACTCATGCCAATAATATAAGATATGCATGTTAGTCATAGATTTGGATAGAAAACACTCTGAAGTTTCTAAAACTGTTTGAATCATGTCTGTGAGTATAACAGAATTTATGTGGCAGGCAAAACCCTGAGGACTAACTGTTCAGATTTTTTTTGCCTCTCTCTGTTCCCTGAGATGTCATTGCCAGGGATATTTCTCAGGAACCTGTTTTCAGTTCCTACCGCTTCCACTGGATGTCACCAGTCTTTGGAATTTGGTTGAGGTTATCCCTTTGTGCAATGAAGAAGTAGACCAACTAGGAACTGGGTACACTGTTGAGAGTTGCGAAAGACGTGAAAAGTATCGCTGGTTTGTTTTCATTCCTGTATTGAACACAGAAAGACCCGTCTACAATTTTATCGATTATTAACGTTTAAAAACACCTAAAGTTGTATTACAAAAGTAGTTTGAAATATTTTGGCAAAGTTTTTTTAGGCAACTTTTGAAATATTTTGTAGTGACGTTGCGTTTTTTGTAAGCTGTTTTTCTCTGGATCAAACACGGTTTATAAATGGACATTTTGGATATATATGGACGGAATTAATCGAACAAAAGGACCAATTATGATGTTTATGGGACATATTGGAGTGCCAACAAAAGAAGCTCGTCAAAGGTAATGCATGTTTTATATTTTATTTCAGTGTTTTGTGTAGCGCCTGCAGGGTTGAAATATGCTAAACTAAATATGCAGGTTTAAAAAATGTACTTCTGTGTATTGATTTTAAGAAAGGTATTGATATTTATGGGTAGGTACATTCGTGCAATGATTGTGCTTTTGTTAAATCATCACCCGTTTGGCAAAGTTGGCTGTGATTCTATGATAAATTAACAGGCACCACATTGATTATATGCAACGTAAGACAAGCTAGTTAACCTAGTAATATCATCAACCATGTGTAGTTAACTAGTGATTATGTGAAGATTGATTGATTTGTTTTTCATAAGATAAGTATAATGCTAGCTAGCAACTTATCTTGGCTCCTTGCTGCACTCGCGTCACAGGTGGTCAGCCTGCCACGCAGTTTCCTCATGGAATGCCATGTAATTGGCCATAATAGGGCATCCAAAAATGCCAATTACCGATTGTTATGAAAACTTGAAATTGGCCCTAATTAATCGGCCATGCCGTAGAAATCATGGTTGACAATGAAACGACTGAACAAATGAACAATGAAACAGCACAGCAAGTAAGTGAAAGAAATAGGTTTTGGCTATGTTTTACTGGTAAGGGAATACCCCCCCACCCCGCTGAATTGGACTAAAATTAATGGGAACATATTGCCATTGGGCGAAACATTTCCACGATGGCAAATACCAGTCAATTGGACACCAATTTAAACCATGTTGCAAATGGCATATTGCAAATGCCAAGTGTCATTCAGCAAAATCCCTCAAATGGCGAGTGCGCTCCACTGTAATTTTTCATATTGCAAATGGACATAAAGTCAAGACCCAAGTGTACAATTTTATGAAAATGTATCACCCTCTAAAAAAGTGCTTTCTGAACCGTTTTTCGAAATTCTTTCATTTTTTTGTCAGTTATACATGTATAAGAACTGTATGAACATACCTTTGTCATATTTTATTGAGTTGTCCATAAGGCATATATTTTTTGTCCATTTGCAATATGCTATCATAGGAAGTCAAAAGTCAGTGAACCATTGCCAAATGCAATAAGAAATGTCCAAATGCAATATATAGTATTGAAAGTGCCAAATCAGGATGTTATGTCCATTTGCCATATATGATCATAGGAAGTCAGGTTCCGTACCCAAAAGTCAGTGAACCATGTCCAAATGGCATTTATACTGCCCAAATGATATATATCACAACCTGTTGAGGATCTTGGTTCCCAACTGGGAACCAGCCCTCCCACCGTCAGCTGGAATGTGGCGCATGGAACGCAAAAAATATTCTCAAAAATATTTAACCTCCACACATTAACAAGTCCAATAGCTCAAATGAAAGATAAACAACTTGTTTATCTAGCCAGCAAGTCAGATTTCTAAAATGTTTTACGGCGAAAACATAGCACATATTTATGTCAAACCACCACCGAAGACACACCCAAGACCAAGCTAATTTCCATAGCCAAATTCAACAAAATATGCAATCACCAAACGCAGGATTAAAAGAAAAATAATTTCACTAACCTTTTGAAATCTTCATCAGATGACAGTAATATAACATGTTACACAGTACATTTATGTTTTTTTCAATAATATGCTATATATATCCATAAATCTCTGTTTACAATGACGGCATGTTCAAAAAAATGCTACTCAAATGTCCGGAGAAATGACGATAGCTCCAGCATATGCCGTCAGCTAACATGGAATACACATCATAAACTTTGACTAAATATGCATGTTCTACATATATATAGAAAGATACACTTCTTCTAAATGCAATCGCTGTGTTACATTTATTTTTAACGTTACAGATTTCGTTCAATAGGCTATAATATGAGTCGGCGCTCAGGAATTAGCATTTTGGCTCCTCTACTTCGGAGTCCACAGAAACCCATAATAAACACATAAATATTCCCTTACCTTTGCTGTTCTTCCATCAGTAGACCTGGAAGGGTTTATACTTACCAAAACCAGCTTTAGTTTGGAAGTCTGTGTCTTTCGGTGATCAAACACGACACATTTCGGTTGAAATGCAGCCAAAAAGTCAAGTGGGTGCGCACCAAAACGTCGAAATTACATATTATATGCCGACTAAACTTCTCAAACTATGTTCAGAACACAGCTTCACAGCAATTCTCAGGACGATCAGAAACACACGAGTCGTTTAATCAATCTTGGAACAAAGACATCACCCGAGCAGAGCGCGCATGAGAGTAACCTGTTTTCTCGCGTGACCGAAAGGTTTCGGCCCGCCAAAACCCTCGTGAGCGCGCGATTCTCACAATGAGAAGCCCCATTGAAAGCAGACACCGCGCTGAAGAGATAGAAACTGTTCCCAGGACTGTAAGTGCTTGGGAAGGGTGGGGGCGATGACGTCAAAGTTGGGCCAACTTTTATGATGACAAGAGAGAGTTTGGGAGAATGAGTGCCCTGAGAGTTCTGCTTTACATAGAGACATAATTTAAACGGTTTTAGAAGCTTTAGAGTGTTTTCTATTCAATAATAATTTTTATATGCATATATTAGCAATTTTTAACAGATTTTTTTTCTGTTTACTATGGGCACCCAATCACCCCAAAGGGGGCAGTAATCAGCCCTATCTTTAACCCTGAATCAACCTAGGTCTATTTGTCATGTATGATGAGAGAGAAGTGGGACTCTTGTTTTTTTTAAAGGTTTTTTGAAAAACGTACAAAATGACCAGGGGTGCCCCCTATTGGATGGGCACGGGTGCTCCATACCCAGCCGTAGACCCCTTGCACCCTCCAAAATCATAAAAAAAATGTGCTCCTGGTAACACGTTCCAATCACCAGGCGCATGGCTGTCAATTTGCAATATGTTTCAATGGGCATTTACCATCACGAAATTAACATGCTCAAAATACTGCAGAAATACGAAATTGACTGGCCCGATGAACTGGACGGGCAGCGAGAGTGGTTCCTCTCCATCGCTCATTTGTGTTGATGTCATCATGTCCAGTTGATGTTTTTTCACTGTTTAAACGTATTGCAAATGTACAAAAGTCAGCCAGCAAGTCAGCGTTCATCAGTCAATAAGATATCATTCTGACATCAAACTGATACAAACTCACACCAAACCCACTTTGTCCAACTCGTTTAGAAGCCAACTATCACATATTTCAGGGCAGGCCCAAAATTCACAGCGCCTTATGTTTAAACCATAATAAAAACATAAAACACGCAGTTACGTTCTAGCTGTGGGTCCAGTTCTGACATTATGTGTAGACCTAGCTGAGGCGACCCCGAATCCCGAGTTTCGGCTCGATAGGTCATTCAGAGCCGGAGCAGCGACCTTAATTGGTGCCGAAAATCCACTTTTTCCGGGCTTTGCTATGGGGTCCTTGAATGAGCTATCGGACTGAAACGTTAGGGTCCATCTCTATGGGCCAAGGCGGTTTCAATGCACCTAGTCTTGCGACTCTGGCACCTTTCTAAATGTCGTAATTTTCACGATGGGCGAAATGAATTGAAGTTATTGCAAATGTACGAGGCCGATTCTCGGTCTGAGAACCTTCTAGAGCCACATAACTCACCGTGCATTATCGACTTGAGCTCTAGAACAGGTTTCTAAGGTTTCAGAGCTCTAGGTGTGACGGTTCTTTGATAGTTTGAATGAAGGTAACTATTGCAGGCTCTGTGTGTCTGTAAGCCCACACTGTGTCACTCTATCCTTCTTGTGTGTGAGTTTTTCTTGGAAATCTGATGGGAGGAATTACTGATTTACAGTTCATGAGTGTTGCCTAATCACACATTTTGGAAAGATTTTGGAAAGATCTGACCTTTTTAACCTTTCGAAACAGCCCCTGTGACACCATTTGAAGGCACTTCCGGTTGGCAAAGGAAGCTGAAAGTAAACACATATCCTCATTGGGGTAGGCTTTTACAGAGTCCTGAGTTTAAAGTCCTTACATGAAGAATTGACTGATTTACAGAGGGTTGAATGCAGTGTTTTTCAGAAACTGCAGGTTGGGTATATCAATACACCTTTAGGGTGAATTTCACCACTTCCGGTTGTTCCAAGAAATTTAGAATCAACACAAGTAGACCTCATAGTGGCTTGATGAATTGTCATCGAAGACAGGTTCATAAGGCATTCATAACCCACATAGGCTTCAGGTTGAATTTAGAGGAGCAGGTAATGTATTCCTATGGGGAGACAAGTCATTGCAAACTGCTTGATGTCAACACCCTGTTTTCACTGTTAACTTCTTTGGAACTGGGGGGCAGTATTGAGTAGCTTGGATGAATAAGGTGCCCAGAGTAAACTGCCTGCTACTCAGGCCCAGTTGCTAACATGTGCATATTATTAGTATATTTGGATAGAAAACACTCTGAAGTTTCTAAAACTGTTTGAATGATGTCTCTGAGTATAACAGAACTCATATGGCAGGCAAATACCTGAGAGAAAAATCCAACCAGGAAGTGGGGAATCTGAGGTTTGTAGTTTTGTAAGTCATTGCCTATTGAATATACAGTGTCTATGGGCCATATTGCACTTCCTAAGGCTTCCACTAGATGTCAACAGTCTTTAGAACCTTGTTTGAGGCTTCTACTGTGAAAGAGGGGGGAATGAGAGCTGATTGAGTCAGGGCTCTGCCAGAGTGCCATGAGCTGATCACGTGAGAACGACCTGTGTTCCATTGCATTTGTACAGACAAAGGAATTATCCGGTTGAAACATTACTGACGTTTTATGATAAAAACATCCTAAAGATTGATTCTATACGTCGTTTGACATGTTTCTACGAACTGTAATATGATTTTTTTGTCTGAACTTTCGCATGGACTTGCCCGCGCCCCGTGAGTTTGGATAGTGTACTAAACGCGCGAACAAAAAGGAAGCATTTGGACATAAATGATGGACTTTATCGAACAAATCAAACATTTATTGTGGAACTGGGATTCCTGGGAGTGCATTCTGATGAAGACCATCAAAGGTAAGTGAATATTTATAATGCTATTTCTGACTTCTGTTGACTCCACAACATGGCAGATATCTGTATGGCTTGTTTTGTTGTCTGAGCGCTGTACTCAGATTATTGCATGGTGTGCTTTTTCGGTAAAGCTTTTTTAAAAATCTGACACAGCGGTTGCATTAAGGAGAAGATTATCTATAATTCCATGCATAACACTTGTATCTTTTAGCAATGTTTATTATGAATATTTCTGTAAATTGATGTGGCTCTCTGCAAAATCACTGGATGTTTTGGAAGCAAAACATTACTGAATGTAACGGGCCAATGTAAACTGAGATTTATGGATTTAAATATGAACTTTATCGAACAAAACATGTATTGTGTAACATGAAGTCCTATGAGTGTCATCTGATGAAGATCATCAAAGGTTAGTGATTAATTTGATCTCTATTTCTGCTTTTTGTGACTCTCTTAAGCTGGAACAATTGCTGTGTTTTTCTGTGACTAGGTATTCACCTGACATAATCGTTGCTTGGTGTGCTTTCTTCATAAAATCTTTTTGAAATCGGACACTGTGGCTGGATTTACAGCAAGTTTCTCTTTAAAATGGTGTAAAATACCTGTATATTTGAGGAATTTTAATTGTGGGATTTCTGTTGTTTTGAATTTGGTGCCCTGCAATTTCACTGGCTGTTGGCGAGGTGGGACGCTACCGTCTCACATATCCCAGAGAGGTTAAGGGTTAATACCACTCGGTCAATGTTAGGCTTGCACAGATCGGGAATGGTGCTGCCGCTGTCACCGAAAAGCACATGATATTTAGGGCCAGGCTTAATTTTGGGCCTACTTTTTTCATGGTCGCTTCGCTCAGAGCGAGCTCAGAGCTCAGAGCGAGCTACGGTCAAGGTCTCTTTTATCTAGGCATGGCCTAGAGATTATGGTGATACCATTGCAGGCTCTGTGTGTCTTTAAGCCCCGCTCTGTCACTCCATCGTGTGTTTGTGTGTGTTTTCTCGGACTGTTGGGAGAAATTACTGTTTTGCAGTTCATGAGGGTTGCCTATTCACATATATTAAGTTTTACAAAGATGTGACCTTTTTAACCCTTCGAAACAGCCCCTATGACCCCAATTTAAGTTAGTTCCGGTTGACACAGGAAGCTGAAAGTGAACACATATCCTCCTTGGGGTAGGCTCTTTACTTTTACTTGATTTTGAGTTTTAAGTCTTTACGTTAAGAACTGACTGATTTACAGAGGGATGAATGAGTGTGTGTGATTTCAGAAAATCACAAAAATCTCGTAGAGCTTCGAAACCCGCCTTAACGGATTCGTCTGAACACGTCGCAACTGGATCTGTAACTTAAATTTTTTATTTATTTATTTTACCAGCACCAATTGTACATTGTACGATTTCTCCTAAAATACAATAGATAAATGGCTAGGTCTTTTTTTCCTGACACCGTAGGTTAATGTACTTTGATGTGAAGCGGTCAAATTAGCACTCTATTTTCGTTTTTGATGTTTAATCCCAGAAAAATGGCCTTAACTCATAAAGCGTTGAGGCCTCGACACCATCTTGTTTCTTGGCTAACATCCCATTAGGCCAATCCTATGTTCACCAAGTTTCTTATTCAAAGTCTTTTCCATTTAGGAGAAATGGCCATGTCATGATTGGTGATGTTTTGTACATTTGCAATAAGAAGCCATTCGCCATCTGGTGGAATTTACCGGACAGTGGAAAAATTTACAAAACTTGATTATTTTATAAAACGGAAACCAAATGTCCGAGGGACTTTATTGGATGACTTCCCGGAAGACCTGGCCCTGGGGCACGGCCCGAGGCCGTTGTCCGCAAATGTTTTTAAAATTCGCCGTCTAGTAAGGGACCATACATTTGCAATATGGAGATCCTCAAAAATCATACAGCAAATGCAGTTTTGCATCCCTTATGTGGGTAATGGGGACATACGTAAATTTCAACAAAATAACTTTTTGGTGTGTGTGGGTAACCTTTATTTAACTAGGCAAGTAAATTAAGAACAAATTCTTATTTATGTTGACGGACTACACCGGGCCAATTGTGCGCTGCCCTATGGGCCTCCTAATCACGGCCTGATTGGATACAGCCTGGATTCGAACCAGGGACTGTAGTGTCACCTCTTGCACTGAGATGTAGTGCCTTAGACCGCTGCGTCCGTGTGTGTGTTAACTATTTCACCGTGCTAGAATGCTTAAGGCTGAAAAAAAAAAAATCTGTATTGTTTTTTTGTCAAGGAAAATATTGGAGGGTAAAAAATGTAATTTTGGTGCGTCACTAGTTGTGGTCAGTAGTTGTGTTGTGGTCACAGATTATGATAAGCAGTTCTGTGGTTGTGGTAGTGGTCAGTAGATGTGTTCAGTAGTTGTGTGGTAGTGGTCAGTAGATGTGTTCAGTATTGTGTTGTTGTGGTCAGTAGTTGTGTGGTCAGAAGTTGTGTGTTTATTGTTAGTACTTGTGTGGCTGTGTTCAGTAGTTTGGTGGTGGTCAGTAGTTGTGTGGCTGTGGTCAGAAGTTGTGTGGTTGTGGTCAGCAGTTTTCAGAAGTTGTGTGATTGTGGTCAGTAATTGTGGTCAGACGTTGCGTGTTTATGGTCAGTACTTGTGTGGCTGTGTTCAGTAGTTTGGTGGTGGTTGTTAGTAGTTGTATGGTTGTGGAAAGAAATGGTGTGGTTGTCAGCAGATGTGGTAAGCAGTTGTGTGGTTGTGGTCATCAGTTGAGAGGTCAAAAGTTGTGTGGTTTTGGCCAGAAGTTGTGTTGTTGTGGTCAGCAGTTGAGTGGGCAGAAGTTGTTTGGTTGTGGTCAGAAGTTGTGTGGTCGTGGTCACTAGATGTGGTCAGTAGTTGTGTGGTCTTGGTCAGAAGTTGTGTGTTGTTGTTGTGGTCACTAGATGTGGTGAATTGTTGTATTCTGTAATTGTTGTCTCTCTCTTCACCCTCGTCATAATTTTTGCCCTCTGTGTCCATAGCAATGGCTCCATTTGTGCTACTCAATGATGACACAGAGAGCTGTTGGTAGACATCAGCTAGACAGTTTTTGTCACTCTAAATTCCAACAAACAGCTCTAACTTTTTATTGGTAGATACTCTTCCTAATCTGCTCTATCCAAGCAGAGGGGTACAGCCCACCATTCTCTTTAGAGGCAGTAAAAATAGCCAGTTAAGTTATTTAGAGCACAGAGCATGATCGTGGAAAAGGAAGATGAAGCAAGTAAGCATTAGAAATCTTCTCTTCATCATTCCAGGTTGTTCAGACCGGGAAAGTATTCTTAATCTTAGCGCTAGCTGTTCGGTCTCAAACATATATTGAGGAATCATGGGAATTTGAAGAGATATGAAGACATTAATTTATGCAAATCAAGCATTGCTAGGCAACAGTAGCCTTGGCAACACTGCTGCCTTTGTTGGTAAAACAAGTGTGAGAAACATGCTAACATACAGTAAGTTTGTGCTTTAATATTAACTAAATACTGCACCCTGACCCACAACTTATTTGCTAGATTCTTGACTGTTGTTAGACAAAGCAATGGAAGTTAACTTCAAAACATGATGTAGTTTTATTGAAATTTTCAGCTGCTGTCGGTAAATAATATGCTTGCTTCTGACATGATTTACTGCAGCTAGAAAGAGAGCAGTTGATGGCTTACTATAACAACTCTGTCTACAGTCAAGACGCTATTCCAAATACATCCAAATACATCCTCAAGTAAATGATGAAACATGTTCAATTTGGTTTAAATAATGCAAAAACAAAGTGTTGGAGAAGAAACTGAAAGTGCAATATGTGCTATGTAAGAAAGCTAAGGTTTCAGTTCCTTGCTCAGAACATGAGAACATATGAAAGCTGGTGGTTCCTTTTAACATGAGTCTTCAATATTCCTAGGTAAGAAGTTTTAGGTTGTAGTTATTATAGGAATTATAGGACTATTTCCCTCTATACCATTTGTATTTTGTTAACCTTTGACTATTGGATGTTCTTATAGGCACTTTAGTATTGCCAGTGTAACGGTATAGCTTCCGTCCCTCTCCTCGCTCCTCCCTGGGCTCAAACCAGCAACACAACGACAACAGCCACCATCGAAGCAGCGTTACCCATGCAGAGCAAGGGGAACAACTACTAGAAGGCTCAGAGCGAGTGACGTTTGAAACGCTATGTGCGCGCTAACAAGCCGCCATTTCACTTCGGTTACACCAGCCTCATCTCGGGAGTTGATAGGCTTGAAGTCATAAACAGCGCTATGCTTGACGCACAACGAAGAGCTGCTGGCAAAACGCACAAATGTGCTGTTTGAATGAATGCCTGCTTCTGCTTACCACCGCTCAGTCAGATACTTAAGATACTTGTATGCTTGTATGCTCAGTCAGATTATATGCAACGCAGGACACACTAGATAATATCTAGTAATATCATCAACCATGTGTAGTTAACCAGTGATTATGATTGATTGTTTTTTATAAGACACGTTTAATGCTAGCTAGCAACTTACCTTGGCTTACTGCATTCGCGTAACAGTCCTTGTGGAGTGCAACGAGAGAGAAGCAGGTCGTTATTGCGTTGGACTAGTTAACTGTAAGGTTGCAAGATTAGATCACCCGAGCTGACAAGGTGAAAATCTGTCATTCTGCCCCTGAACGAGGCAGTTAAACCACCGTTCCTAGGCCATCATTGAAAATAAGAATGTGTTCTTAACTGACTTTCCTAGTTAAATAAAGGTATAAAAATAACATTTTTAAAAATCGGCAAATCGGCGCCCAAAAATACCGATTTACGATTGTTATGAAAACTTGAAATCGGCCCTAATTAATCGTCCATTCCGATTAATCGGTCGACCTCTAGTTGAAACCCCTCGGGCGGATTATATCGGTAGGCCAGTCGTTATGGAATCGGCTGGGCTCCGTGTCGGCAGTGAAAGGGGTCCAGGCCAATTGGCAAAATATGTATTGTAGCCCAAGGAGTGGCTGAATGGGCCTCTTCAGCTAGCCGGGAGATGGACCTAGCATGAGGCTAGTTCCAGGCTCACTGGTGCTTGCTTCGGGACAGAAACGTTAGCCAAGGGGTAGCCACTCGGATAGCAGCTAATTAGCTGCGATGATCCAGGTGAAAAGGTTCAGAGCTTGCGGTAGGAAACCGGAGATGTGCCGAAAAAGCAGTCCGGTATGCTCTGAGTTGAATCACGCTGTGCAGACTGGC
Organism: Oncorhynchus tshawytscha; assembly: GCF_018296145.1. Taxonomy (NCBI): domain Eukaryota; kingdom Metazoa; phylum Chordata; class Actinopteri; order Salmoniformes; family Salmonidae; genus Oncorhynchus; species Oncorhynchus tshawytscha. Next base: position 49,287,731 of record NC_056440.1, on the reverse strand, counting down.
AGGAGTTGACCGGGCTAAGGTTAGCTGATGACCGTTAGCAGTGGCTAACTGACTACTAGCTAGTAGTTAGTTAGCTGGTTAGCTTCTGTTGGGGTTTCTAGTTCTAAAGTATAGAACATTTCAGATCTATAACACATTGGTTGAGGCGGGTTGTAGGACAGTATGTTGAAACTGAGGTTAAAAATATAAATGCAAATATTAAAAAGATATTAATACACAGGACACGAAAAGACAAAGACGTCTGAACTGCTACACCATCTTGAAATCTATTTGATTCTACTTTACCTTTTCAAAATATATTTAGGAACAAGAAATCTCTTGCGAAAAGTCAGTCAGGCCCAAAGTTAACTTGCTCATGTTAACTAAAGATAAGGTGTGCACGTTGTGTGTGTGTGGCTACCATTTCACCACACACAGCAGTTTAGGTTATTTTGACAATGTCTGTTTTACAGATGAGCCCTGTAATTAATTGTGTAATTGTGTTGGTCATTTTTTTTGACAGATTAAGATTAAGATTATCTTTTGCAACTGTTCCGGCATGAACGTGGGGTGTTGTAGAACATTTACCCATTTTAAAATAAGGTGAAATTATGTTTCTGTCACCATCTATTTGTTATGGTTACATAAATCCATTTTACAGACAGACCCATTGTTCAAGCTAGCAAACTCAAAGGTATTGCAGAAATGTTATACATATTCCCTATCCTTCCCTATCGCTGTAAAATGTGCTATCCTACTTTACAGCTTCCTACAGAGCAGGTCTAGCACCACTGGCCACAGTGAATCACACATAGCTCTGGGTATATGGCCTCAAAGGGTGACTCCTGCCCTCTTTGCTGAGCTAGAGTTGACCTTCCATTGACCTTCCACGTTAGTGCAGCGAAACAAAGGCTGCATCCTGTGTATAGCCTCGCTACTGTTATTTTTCTGCTGATCTTAAATATTTTTTTATTTTATATTTTTTTTACTTAACACTTTTTCTTAGTTGCATTGTTGGATAAGGGCCTGAAAGTAAGCATTTCACTGTAAGGTCTACACCTGTTGTATTCAGCGCATGTGACAAATAACATTTGATTTGATCCCAATTCTTCACTCTCCCTTAGTGTGCACTCTCATGGATTTGAGTAACCTTGGAGGCTCCCCACAGCCAATATTACACCAATATATACACCAAATCCAATGCTTTTAAATTCATGACTAATGCACACTTTAGAAGTTTGGAGAATCATGACACAGCCCAACTTAGGGCAGTGTTTGTCAGCCAGCCTACCATTGGATATCTGTAGCTTTTCAAAAGTAAACACTGGTCTTACTATAGGATGAAGAAATGGAGCAGGCTCTCTAGGTTCACTCCCACAACCTTGCAACTGCTTTTCAATTTGCTCTGTAATCGACCATTAAATCATAAACTTATTTTTGGCTGCTCTTCAGCTTGAGATGGATATTCAGACATAGTATTCCCAAACATATCTATAATACAGCCACGGAAAGCAGCTGTTTATCCCGTGTCATGGTGGGGGGGGGGGGTGAAATAACATCCTGGAGTAAATATTACAAGCTGATCTCCAAAGGGTTCACTGTAATGCATTGATGTTTGTTTTGGAGGATTATGGATCTTTTACTTTGCCTTTCTAAGCAACTACTTTCAGAGAGAGGAACAGTTTCTTGGAAAAGAGATGGCGGACACAATCTATAGCCTTTGTGTTTACTTTTCACTAGCAGGCCTTTCAATTCTTCTTTTTCTGAGCAAAATGTCTGGAGCGAAGCAGAATTTCCTAATGAAATGGCTAGTTTCAGTTCCTGTTTATGTGCAGCCCTCGACTCACAATATCTGACTTGTTTCCATTAGTGTAAAATACTTTCAGCTGCTGTCGGCAGGTGTTCCTTTCTCACGGTCGGTAGTCTGATAGACCCGACACTGCCATTTAAGATAATCCACAACTGAAAAAATACAACAAAAAAACACATTCAGGAATGACAACTCAAAACTTTATCTTGGGTTGGGGGTTAAATTCCTTTCAAGAAGTGCAGGAATAAGTTTACATTGCAGATGATCAAAATTGCTTAATTGCTCACCACGGTTTCTCGCCAGTGTCATTTCCCCACTTAATAAGAAGGGCAATTGCACGTCAACAGAAATCTATTGAGACAGATGTTTCACTTTCAAATGTATCCCAAACAATAAACAGTGACTTCAAAGTTTAACAAACCATGTAACTCTATGCACAAGAATGACTTCTTAACAATTTCCACACAAAAATGACAATACCACATTTACTTAAACTGTGCAGATGCAGTTTAGTAACAGAATGATTATAAAAGCTCCTGTTTATTTAACCAAATTATTTTTTTACATGGGGGGAAAAGTCCTAGACTTTTGGCAACAGCAAAAACAACTGAACAAAAACAACAACATGTAGGCCTTTGTCATGTGTAAACACACACAGACACCCAATCTGAGTGTAGCCTCAGGGATAGCCTCTGCAAAATGAAAATGTGCTTTATTGTCAGAACCCGTTGTTGGAAGGAGCCTAAATACTTAGGGACATGACACTGTATGGTGAAGACCTTCTCTGTTCTTTTTGTAGTGTGTAACATTTTTATAGTGTGTAATCATTCTCCATGGCAGTTACTTGTGCTACATATTTGTGATTTGCTGGCTTTGCTTTCTGCAATATACTCAAAACAATAAATTTTCCACTTTCTGGAGCAGAAGATGAGGATGCTGGTTGCAGTAAATTGAATGATAGAGGCTTTACGGCAGAGGTGATATTAACTGGAGAGAGAAGAGTGCAAAGGGAGAGCGAGCAAGGGCCTGTCCAGACTGTTTTCACACTCTTGCTTTGACCACCAGATGACAAAGAGAAAGATAATAGTTATGAGCTGAACAGTATGCCAAGAAGGGAGGACAGTAGCAGATGACCACTATGATTTCCCATTGTAGTCAATTTAATTGCTGTGATTCCGTTCAAATTTTTGGGGACATTTTGTTACCGATTTGGTAATGTAATGATAAGTTTTATCATCTAATAAGTCATAAACATAATGTATATCAGTTAAAATACTGTCTAAATGATAAGTCTAACTTGTTACTTCTGCAAACTTTCATCATCCACCCCCATGAGGGAGAGAAATTAGAAAATATGTTAAAGATATGTGGGGGGGGGTTTAAACGAAATAACAAGGCAATAGGTTTATAATCTTACAGAAGGAAAATCATTTCTCCAAACAAAATATGTGTTGATATTAGTTGGCAGTGTTCTTTACTTCAACTACCTGCAAATAAGCTACTTGACTTGATTGTGTTTTGATGTATTTATAGTACATTAAGTCTTTTTGTAAGACCCCTTTTCCAACTGCTACTCAGTGCCTTTAACTGGGTTGTCTGCCCAGATAACAGCCAAACACTTGTTTTCATTGGGGGAAAGCTCTCTAGCACTCTGATTTGGCACAAGGGTGTGAAAACGAAGCACCAATGGATTTTCCGATTCTACAAGCAAGTGGTCCCTATAACACACTGTGGCGACAGCAAGCGATAGGATGGCCACCTACTGCTTTCGGCCGAGCATCGGTCCTCTGTGTCTCTTCTTTAACAAGTCCATCAATTCCCTTGTCATGGGGCCTGATGAAGACAAAGAATGACTGTTGATTCAGCAGGCAAAGGAATTCGCTCCTCTACTGCTTGACTAATTACAGAGCTGAACTGTCACAGGCCCGTTATTAGAGAGAGCCCTCATCTGCTGCGCTGCCAGCACTTTTGAGCTCAAGCACATTTTGCCCTCGAGCACATTTGGATGAATCTAAAGAGCTTTGGTGTGTGGGAATGCATTGCCCCATCCCAGTTTAGAAGTTCTTGCCGAAGGGGTTACACTCATGCCTGGGGGAATGGGCTTCTTTGGAATTTCCTTGTGGCTGCTCAAGAACACACATAGCTTGATGGATTCTGTAATTAAAGTTATAAGATGGTGGTGCTGAGGAGGGTACCCCGTCTTGCCCGATCCTACTCAACCTTTTTTATGGCTATTTTTGCATTAATTATTACTTTGTTTGCTCAGAATGTTTGTCCAATTTCCTACGATGACAAATACTTCTGTGTCATGAATCGGAAGCTACACTCTCAGCCTCCCAGAACTGGAATACTACATAAGCTCCTTTGTTCCCCACACAGCAGGCTTACTTGTTGCTGCTGATCTAGATAACTTCATCAACAATTCCTGGTGTATCAAAGTTTAAAACGTCCATGAGCTCCTGTACACCCGACCTGGAGTTTCTGATGCTAAAATACCAACCCTTCTAAATACCGAGTGAATTCACGTGAGTTATCACAGCTGTGTACAATACCATCTCAAGCAAACATCAAGCAAGCACTCAACGAACTGTGCAAGAACATTAGCCAGCAAGAGTCTTCTCACCAGAGCAGTCTTTTATTGTGGTGGGAGATTTTAAACAAGCAAGTTTTTACAACATTTTTCCAAAATATCACCAACATGTACCCTGCTCCATGAGAGGAAACAACATGCTGGACCATGTATACTGAACAAAAATATAAACAATTTCAACAATTTTACTGAGGTACAGTTCATATAGGGAAATCTGTCAATTTCAATAAATAAATTAGGCCCTAATCTAGGAATTTCACATGAATGGGCAGGGACACAGCCATGGGTGGGACTGGGAGGGCATAGGCCCACCCACTGGGGAGCAAGGCCCAGCCAATAGAATGAATTTATCCCCACAAAAGGGCTATATTACAGACAGAAATACTCTTCAGTTTCATCAGCTGTCCGGGTGGCTGGTCTTGCAGGTGAAGAAGCCGGATGTGGAGGTCCTGGGCTGGCGTGGTTACATGTGGTCTGCGGTTGTGAGGTTAGTTGGCCATACCTCCAAATTCGTAAAAAATTATGTTGGAGGTGGCATATAGTAGAGAAATTAATGTTAATTTATCTGGCAACAGCTTTGGTGGACATTCCTGCAGTTAGCATTCCAATTGTATGCTTTCTCAAAACATGAGACATCTGTGGCATTGTGTTGTGTGACACAACTGCACATTTTAGAGCGGCCTTTTATTGTCCCCAGCACAAGGTGCACCTGTGTAATGATCGTTCTGTTTAATCCGCTTCTTGATATGTCACACCTGTTAGGTAGACGGATTATCTTGGCAAAGGAGAAATGCTCAATAATGGGGTTATAAGCAAATTTGTGCATAATATGGAGCATTTCTAGGATCTTTTATTTCAGCTCATGAAACATGGGATCAACACTTTACATGTTGCATTTATATTTTTGGTGTGTGTGTGTGTGTGTGTGTGTGTGTGTGTGTATAGTTTACAAGTCGGAAGTCGGAAGTTTACATACACCTTAGACAAATACATTTAAACTCAGTTTTTCACAATTCCCTACATTTAATCTGAATAAATTCTCCTTGTTTTAGGTCAGTTAGGATCACCACTTTATTTTAAGAATGTGAAATGTCAGAATAATAGTAGAGAGAATGATTTATTTCAGCTTTTATTTCTTTCATCACATTCCCAGTTGGTCAGAAGTTTACATACACTCAATTGGTATTTGGTAGCATTGCCTTCAAATTGTTTAACCTGGGTCAAACATTTCGGGTAGCCTTCCACAAGCTTCCCACAATAAGTTGGTTGAATTTTGGCCCATTCCTCCTGACAGAGCTGGTGTAACTGAGTCAGGTTTGTAGCCTCCTTGCTCGCACACACTTTTTCGGTTCTGCCCAAACATTTTCTATAGGATTGAGGTCAGGGCTTTGTGATGGCCACTCCAATACCTTGACTTTGTTGTCCTTAAGCCATTTTGCCACAACTTTGGAAGTATGCTTGCGGCCATTGTCCACTTGGAAGAGCCATTTGCGACCAAGCTTTAACAAGACTGATGTCTTGAGATGTTTCTTCAATATATCCATATACTTTTCCTTCGTCATGAAGCCATATATTTTGTGAAGTGCACCAGTCCCTCCTGCAGCAAAGCACCCCCACAACATGGTGTTCTTCGTCTTGCAAGCCTCCCTCTTTTTCCTCCAAACATAGCGATGGTCATTATGGCCAAACAGTTCTATTTTTGTTTCATTAGACCAGAGAACATTTCTCCAAAAAGTATGATCTTTGTCCCCATGTGCAGTTGGAAACCGTAGTTTTTTATGGCGGTTTTGGAGCAGTGGCTTCTTCCTTGCTGAGCAGCCTTTCAGGTTGTGTCGATATAGGACTCGTTTTACGATGTATATAGATACTTTTGTACCTGTGTCCTCCAGCATCTTCACAAGGTCCGTTGCTGTTGTTCTGGGATTGATGTGCACTTTTCGCACAACAGTGCGTTCATCTCTATGAGACAGAACATGTCTCCTCACTGAGACTGTTCTCCCACCCATCCAGGACATCTACTCAAAACGGTGCCTGGGCCATGGGTATCCTGTACATATGACTAATAAAACTTTAAACTTGTAATGATTATTTAGGTCCTCCTTGGAATCTCGCTCATCTCCCATTTACAGGTTTTGTTCGGTTCTTTTTTTGTGTTTGCACCAGCTGCAATTCCTGAAAAGGCCTGCATACTTAGTATGTCAGAGGAAGAATGCTTAGTTATGTGTAAGTGAAGGAAAATTCATACACCAAGTCGTCACTGCAGTTTGGTAAAAAACATGACCTAGTTTTGTCATTTCTGGGTATGGTTGTAACCCACCAGGTACAACCCTAAATCTGTAAACAAGGGCACCCTCATAGACGTCATCCTGACCAACTGGCCCTCCAAATACACCTCCGCTGTCTTCAACCAGGATCTCAGCGATCATTGCCTGTATCCGCTACGGAGCCGCAGTCAAACGACCACCCCTCATCACTGTCAAACGCTCCCTAAAACACTTCTGTGAGCAGGCCTTTCTAATCGACCTGGCCCGGGTATCCTGGAAGGACATTGACCTCATCCCGTCAGTTGAGGATGCCTGGTCATTCTTTAAAAGTAACTTCCTCACCATTTTAGATAAGCATGCTACGTTCAAAAAATGCAGAACTAAGAACAGATATAGCCCTTGGTTCACTCCAGACCTGACTGCCCTCGACCAGCACAAAAACATCCTGTGGCGGACTGCAATAGCATCGAATAGTCCCCGCGATATGCAACTGTTCAGGGAAGTCAGGAACCAATACACGCAGTCAGTCGCAGTCGCAATACACGCAGGAAAGCTAAGGCCAGCTTCTTCAGGCAGAAATTTGCATCCTGTAGCTCCAACTCCAAAAAGTTCTGGGACACTGTGAAGTCCATGGAGAACAAGAGCACCTCCTCCCAGCTGCCCACTGCACTGAGGCTAGGTAACACGGTCACCACCGATAAATCCATGATTATCGAAAACTTCAACAAGCATTTCTCAAAGGCTGGCCATGCCTTCCGCCTGGCTACTCCAACCTCGGCCAACAGCTCCGCCCCCCCCCGCAGCTACTCGCCCAAGCCTCTCCAGGTTCTCCTTTACCCAAATCCAGATAGTAGATGTTCTGAAAGAGCTGCAAAACCTGGATCCGTACAAATCAGCTGGGCTTGACAATCTGGACCCTCTATTTCTGAAACTATCCGCCGCCATTGTCGCAACCCCTATTACCAGCCTGTTCAACCTCTCTTTCATATCGTCTGAGATCCCCAAGGATTGGAAAGCTGCCGCAGTCATACCCCTCTTCACAGGGGGAGACACCCTGGACCCAAACTGTTACAGACCTATATCCATCCTGCCCTGCCTATCTAAGGTCTTCGAAAGCCAAGTCAACAAACAGGTCACTGACCATCTCGAATCCCACCGTACCTTCTCCGCTGTGCATTCTGGTTTCCGAGCCGGTCACGGGTGCACCTCAGCCACGCTCAAGGTACTAAACGATATCATAACTGCCATCGATAAAAGACAGTACTGTGCAGCCGTCTTCAACGACCTTGCCAAGGCTTTCGACTCTGTCAATCACCATATTCTTATCGGCAGACTCAGTAGCCTCGGTTTTTCTGATGACTGCCTTGCCTGGTTCACCAACTACTTTGCAGACTGAGTTCAGTGTGTCAAATCGGAGGGCATGCTCTCCGGTCCTCTGACAGTCTCTATGGGGGTGCCACAGGGTTCAATTCTCGGGCCGACTCTTTTCTCTGTATATATCAATGATGTTGCTCTTGCTGCGGGCGATTCCCTGATCCACCTCTACGCAGACGACACCATTCTATATACTTCCGGCCCGTCATTGGACACTGTGCTATCTAACCTCCAAACGAGCTTCAATGCCATACAACACTCCTTCCGTGGCCTCCAACTGCTCTTAAACGCTAGTAAAACCAAATGCATGCTTTTGAACCATTCGCTATCCGCGCCCGCACGCCTGACTAGCATCACCACCCTGGATCGTTCTGACCTTGAATATGTGGACATCTATAAGTACCTAGGTGTCTGGCTAGACTGTAAACTATCCTTCCAGACTCATATCAAACATCTCCAATCAAAAATCAGTCGGCTTTCTATTCCGCAACAAAGCCTCCTTCACTCACGCCGCCAAACTTACCCTAGTAAAACTGACTATCCTACCGATCCTCGACTTTGGCGATGTCATCTACAAAATTGCTTCCAACACTCTACTCAGCAAACTGGATGCAGTTTATCACAGTGCCATCCGTTTTGTCACTAAAGCACCTTATACCACCCACCACTGCGACCTGTATGCTCTAGTCGGCTGGCCCTCGCTACATATTCGTCGCCAGACCCACTGGCTCCAGGTCATCTACAAGTCCATGCTAGGTAAAGCTCCGCCTTATCTCAGTTCACTGGTCACGATGGCAACACCCACCCGTAGCACGCGCTCCAGCAGGTGTATCTCACTGATCATCCCTAAAGCCAACACCTCATTTGGCCGCCTTTCGTTCCAGTTCTCTGCTGCCTGTGACTGGAACGAATTGCAAAAATCGCTGAAGTTGGAGACTTTTATCTCCCTCACCAACTTCAAACATCTGCTATCTGAGCAGCTAACCGATCGCTGCAGCTGTACATAGTCTATCGGTAAATAGCCCACCCAATTTTACCTACCTCATCCCCATACTGTTTTTATTTATTTACTTTTCTGCTCTTTTGCACACCAATATCTCTACCTGTACATGACCATCTGATCATTTATCACTCCAGTGTTAATCTGCAAAATTGTAATTATTCACCTACCTCCTCATGCCTTTTGCACACAATGTATATAGACTCTCTTTTTTTTTCTACTGTGTTATTGACTTGTTAATTGTTTACTCCATGTGTAACTCTGTGTTGTCTGTTCACACTGCTATGCTTTATCTTGGCCAGGTCGCAGTTGCAAATGAGAACTTGTTCTCAACTAGCCTACCTAGTTAAATAAAGGTGAAATAAAAAAAATAGAAAAATAAAAAATGTGGGTGGGCCTGGGAAACTGCTAAACGTGTAAAACTACATTTTGGAAGAGTTCACACAATCCTGAGACTGTTTCCCTCCATTTTCAACATTAGCTCTCTACTTACGCTCCCACCTTAAACCAAAACTAAACTCTGCTATTGCCTTACTGACTTCCCATCTCTAAATACAGAGACATTATGACATTAAGGCCAAAACCTTTGTTCAGTTCAAATTACTTCGTCACTATTGGCCTATTTATTACCTTACCTCCTTACTTAATTTGCACACACTATACACAGATTTTTCTATTGTGTTATTGACTGTATGATTGTTTATCCCATGTGTAACTCTGTATTGTTTTTGTCGCACTGCTTTGATTTATCTTGGCCAGGTCGCAGTTGTAAATGAGAACTTGTTCTCAACTGGCCTACCTGGTTAAATAAAGGTGAAATTTAAAAAAGTTACAATTATAGAGGCTGTGATTTTGACCAGCCGATAATCGTCTGGAAAGACGAATATGTGTTAACCCAGTTTGTCCTTTTTGTCTTTGATTGTGTAATTGCATAATGGTTGTTTATGGACAATAAGTACCCTTCTTCCTGTGTCACTCCACCAGCATATGCAGTGTTTTTTTAAATTGTAAACCCTTCAGGTTAGGAATGGGCCTCTAAGGTCCTTGAGTGCAATTGTTTTTACATAAATTTTTTTAGACTTTATTTAACCATTTAAGCTAGTTGAGAACAAGTTCTCATTTACAACTGCAACCTGGCCAAGATAAAGCAAAGCAGTGCGACAGAAACAACAACACAGAGTTACACATGGAATAAACAAGCGTAACACAATAGGGGAAAAAATAAAGTATATATACAGTGTGTGCAAATGGCATGAGGAGGTAAGGCCATAGTAGCAAAGTAATTACAATTTAGCAGATTGACACGAGTGATAGATGAGCAGATGATGATGAGCAGATGATGGTGTGCAAAAGAGCAGCAAAGTAAATAAAAACAATATGGGGATGAGGTAGGTAGATTGGGTGGGCTATTTACAGATGGACTATGTACAGCTGCAGCGATCGGTTAGCTGCTCAGATAGCTGATGTTTAAAGTCAGTGAGGGCAATGTATGTCTCCAGCTTCAGCGATTTTTGCAATTCGTTCCAGTCACTGGCAACAGAGAACTGGAAGGAAAGACGACCAAAGGAGGTGTTGGCTTTGGGGATGACCAGTGAGATATACCTGCCGGAGCGCGTGCTACTAGAGGGTGTTGTTATCGTGGCCAGTGAGCTGAGAAAAGGTGGAGCTTCACTTAGCATAGAATTATAGATGACCTGGAGCCAGTGGGTCTGGCGACAAGTATGTAGCGAGGGCCAGCCGACTAGAGCATACAGGTCGCAGTGGTGGCGCTTTGATCATTGGATCATCAGTACATCTGGAGATAAAATCAACTGCTCACAGGAAGGATGTGGTATGGGAAATGGGCCTGTTTATAGCAAGATAAATTACATGCATCCCAGTTTTGCCTTCAATTCACTAACTGCCACACTGCTGTTATTGTGCCCAGGTGGTGTCGGATGCTGCCGGACAAGGTGTCACCATCACTGGCAGCAAGACTTTCAACAACTGGAACTGGCCCAATGCTGTCATCTTTGCTGCTACTGTCATCACAACTATAGGTAGGCAAACTGTCCTGAGAGTGTCACATGGAGCCTATGTAATTGTGGTTTATAGTCAGGAGAAAAGGGAATATCGTAACTGATGCAACAAGACAGGAATATATTCCATAATAATTTATTGTGCAAGGATATGTGGATCTTATTTCAAAATCTTTCTGTAATGATCTGCTTAACTTTACTCTAATGGGATAAACTCTCATTTAGGGAGGACTGCTTGCCCTTTTAGTCCATGTCTGTATAATCTAAATGTACGGTACAGATCAAATGGGATCGGGTAAAAGAAAAGCCAGATTAAAGAACAGGTCTTTAGTGTTGGTTTAGTTTGTGAGCAGAGTAATGTATCTTATTTTGGTACTCTTAATGCCAACAGTTTAAAAAAAAAAGATTTTACATGTTTATTCAGCCGTGCCAAGTCTCTATCATTTCTCATCACTGAAAAATATTTTATAAACTGTGGTTATGCGTTCTTTTGGTAGAATTTATCTGAATTGGTCAAAACAAAGAAGTGTTAAGGTTTGAATGCTGTTGATTTGAATACTACTATTAACCGCTTCCTATCCTTTCTTGCACTGACAGGTTATGGCAACATTGCCCCCAAAACGTCAGCAGGACGGGTGTTCTGCATCTTCTATGGGCTCTTCGGAGTGCCACTCTGTCTTACCTGGATCAGTGAGCTGGGGAAGTTCTTTGGAGGCAGGGCCAAGCACCTGGGTCAGTACCTTACCAAGAGAGGGGTTTCACTGGTAAGAAAGATACTTTTTGTCTTATAAATATTTTTTCATCTAACATGGCTAATTTGTCTTTGTCTAAGTTAAAATGATCACAGGGAAATAAGTGAATGTGTTTCTTTGCATTCCACTGCATTTGACTCACTTCATTGGTTTTTGCATTATTTTTTGTTTTTCAGCGAAAGGCCCAGTTCACTTGCACAGCCATCTTTGTCCTTTGGGGTGTACTGGTCCATCTGGTCATCCCCCCATTTGTATTTATGTCTCAAGAGGGTTGGACCTATGTGGAGGGCTTGTACTTTTCCTTTGTCACCTTGACCACGATTGGCTTTGGTGACCTTGTAGCAGGTAAGCTCATCCTCCCCTTGCATTATCAAGCTTTTTGCATGTTTATGGGTATTTGTCCTTACACTTTGCAAGTGATATTTTTTTGCCAACTTGTATTTTGTAAGGTACTTCTTATTTTCAACATACCTTTTTTACCCAATATGGTAAAGTAGTTCTCATGCAACAATGTTCCCACTTCCTCAGAAATGTGCTTAATAAAACTGTGAAGTGATAATCTCACTTTTAAAAGTTTATATTCTGTTAATGCATACAAAAAATAATGTTGTTGACTCGTCCTATACTCGTATTTGTGGCCAAAGCATAAATTGGAGAGAAAACACTTAAACCCCAACCCAAACTTGTATCTCAAACAGACCATTTCAAAAAATTCTTGCTGTTTCCACATAGAGGAGGATTTCATGGAAAGTGAGCCATCTACTCGCATTTGGACTGTCCCCGCCAAAAAAATTTATTTTCTTTCGACCAATCAATTGGTCTACATTTTTAAACGTGTTTTTTTCCATATATAGACACACCCTATATAACCCTATATAACCAATTATACACCTGCACGTCAAACCTCTCATTCCAAAATCAAATCAAATCAAATTTTATTTGTCACATACACATGGTTAGCAGATGTTAATGCGAGTGTAGCGAAATGCTTGTGCTTCTAGTTCCGACAATGCAGTAATAACCAACAAGTAATCTAACTAACAATTCCAAAACTACTAAGGGGATAAAGAATATGTACATAAGGATATATGAATGAGTGATGGTACAGAGCAGCATAGGCAAGATACAGTAGATGGTATCGAGTACAGTATATACATATGAGATGAGTATGTAAACAAAGTGGCATAGTTAAAGTGGCTAGTGATACATGTATTACCTAAGGATGCAGTCGATGATATAGAGTACAGTATATACGTATGCATATGAGATGAATGCCGAGCTGTAGTCGATGAACAGCATTCTCACATAGGTATTCCTCTTGTCCAGATGGGTTAGGGCAGTGTGCAGTGTGGTTGAGATTGCATCGTCTGTGGACCTATTTGGGCGGTAAGCAAATTGGAGTGGGTCTAGGGTGTCAGGTAGGGTGGAGGTGATATGGTCCTTGACTAGTCTCTCAAAACACTTCATGATGACGGAAGTGAGTGCTACGGGGCGGTAGTCGTTTAGCTCAATTACCTTAGCTTTCTTGGGAACAGGAACAATGGTGTCCCTCTTGAAGCATGTGGGAACAGCAGACTGGTATAGGGATTGATTGAATATGTCCGTAAACACATCGGCCAGCTGGTCTGCGCATGCTCTGAGGGCGCGGCTGGGGATGCCGTCTGGGCCTGCAGCCTTGCGAGGGTTAACACGTTTAAATGTCTTACTCACCTCGGCTGCAGTGAAGGAGAGTCCGCATGTTTTCGTTGCAAGGCCGTGTCAGTGGCACTGTAATGTCCTCAAAGCGGGCAAAAAAGTTATTTAGTCTGCCTGGGAGCAAGACATCCTGGTCCGTGACTGGGCTGGATTTCTTCTTGTAGTCCGTGATTGACTGTAGACCCTGCCACATGCCTCTTGTGTCTGAGCCGTTGAATTGAGATTCTACTTTGTCTCTGTACTGGCGCTTAGCTTGTTTGATAGCCTTGCGGAGGGAATAGCTGCACTGTTTGTGTTCGGTCATGTTACCAGTCACCTTGCCCTGATTAAAAGCAGTGGTTCGCGCTTTCAGTTTCACGCGAATGCTGCCATCAATCCACGGTTTCTGGTTAGGGAATGTTTTAATCGTTGCTATGGGAACGACATCTTCAACGCACGTTCTAATGAACTCGCACACCGAATCAGCGTATTCGTCAATATTGTTATCTGACGCAATACGAAACATATCCCAGTCCACGTGATGGAAGCAGTCTTGGAGTGTGGAGTCAGCTTGGTCGGACCAGCGTTGGACAGACCTCAGCGTGGGAGCCTCTTGTTTTAGTTTCTGTCTGTAGGCAGGGATCAACAAAATGGAGTCGTGGTCAGCTTTTCCGAAAGGAGGGCGGGGCAGGGCCTTATATGCGTCGCGGAAGTTAGAGTAACAATGATCCAAGGTTTTTCCACCCCTGGTTGCGCAATCGATATGCTGATAAAATTTAGGGAGTCTTGTTAAGAGAATTCTCTTGGTAGGTAATGCGGTCTACATTTGATTGTGAGGAATTCTAAATCAGGTGAACAGAAGGATTTGAGTTCCTGTATGTTTCTTTCATCACACCATGTCTCGTTAGCCATAAGGCATACGCCGCCGCCCCTCTTCTTACCAGAAAGATGTTTGTTTCTGTCGGCGCGATGCGTGGAGAAACCCGCTGGCTGCACCGCCTCGGATAGCGTCTCTCCAGTGAGCCATGTTTCCGTGAAGAAAAGAACGTTACAGTCTCTGATGTCCCTCTGGAATGCTACCCTTGCTCGGATTTCATCAACCTTGTTGTCAAGAGACTGGACATTGGCGAGAAGAATGCTAGGGAGTGGTGCACGATGTGCCCGTCTCCGGAGTCTGACCAGAAGACCGCCTCGTTTCCCTCTTTTCGGAGTCGTTTTTTGGGTCGCCGCATAGGATCCATTCCGTTGTCCTGGTTGAAAGGCAGAACACAGGATCCGCGTCGCGAAAAACATATTCTTGGTCGTACTGATGGTGAGTTGACGCTGATCTTATATTCAGTAGTTCTTCTCGACTGTATGTAATGAAACCTAAGATGACCTGGGGTACTAATGTAAGAAATAACACGTAAAAAAAAAAAAACACTGCATAGTTTCCTAGGAACGCGAAGCGAGGCGGCCATCTCTGTCGGCGCCGGAAGTACGCCGGCCATTAATCTAGTGTTGCTATATCCTTTGCTGCTATAACAGCCTCCACTCTTCTGAGAAGGCTTTCCACTAGATGTTGGAACATTGCTGCGGGGACTTGCTTCCATTCAGCCACGAGCATTAGTGAGGTCGGGCACTGATGTTGGGTGATTAGGTCACGGTCGTCGTTCCAATTCATCCCAAAGGTGTTCGATGGGGTTGAGGTCAGGGCTTTGTGCAGGCCAGTCAGTTCATCGACACCGATCTCGACACCTATTTCTGTATGGACAGGAACACAGGAACATTGTCTTGCTGAAACAGGAAAGGGCCGGTTCTGATTTTTATATATTTTTTTTATATATTTTTCGTGGAACAGTTTCATTTAATTTTGATCTCAAAAAGTCATGTGGTTAATTTAAATGCTATCTAAATTAAAATGATACAAATATAAAAGTAACTTCTATTGCCATTGCCAACTATATAAAAAATTGCCTTCATAAAGCCAAGAAATAAAAACATTGCAGTCTGCATGTAGAAAATATCATTATTAAAAATACAAATCCTGTAAAATCCCATTGGCTACACATTGCCTGCCTGATTTGCAACATTGTATAAAATATTCTGGGCTCTCAGAGATTCTTGCACCAGTGAGCTCCGGACAGACAAAACTGTAGGCTATTTCTGCAATGGATTAAAAGTAATCAGGTGTTTTATGAAGTTTCCACACGATCAGAGCATTACATTTTTCCCTTTCATGCTGAGTGGTTATCGAAAGGGAGAGAGCTTGAAATATTTTTCTAATACATTGAAAAGCTATTGTCATTCGCAATGGATTCTAAAAACATACTTCATTTACTTCCTGTTTTGAAGTGAAGAGAAAATTACTTCGAAGCTCAAGTTAAGACAATTTATAGGCCTACATTTGCGCGCAGGCCAGGTATGCCTACTTCTATATGCGTAATCAGGTGTGTGTCCTTAACATTGACAGGAGCGCTCCAAACAAGACACAATGAATAAATTGACAACTCTGAAAATTGAATGAAATAAAGCAACATTTGTTTCTCAAGTGTAGCATATGTTGTGAGCTCTGCAAAAGTGTCCCGATAATATGAGAACGGTGATTGACTAATATTAATATATGGAATGCATTAACAGAATTTACGGTAACCAAACAAACATTGTAGTTTATTATGGGAATTAACGGTCAATGTAAGCTGCTACTGCTGATATACAGTATGTAATGGGGAATTGATTGACAAACATGTAAAGGGAAAACGATTCACACAATTTATGAAACAATGAATGTGCATGAAGTGGTGGGAGAGTGCGCATTCCTGAGAGAGATGTGCCTTATAGATCTTAGCTCATTTCACTTCTTATTGGACCTCCTCAATGGATTAGTCCACTGAGACGGATGCAAATCAGACTGGTGTTACGTGCCATAAAAAATATCTATTTGCGACTGCTCGGCTAAAACAAATTAACCAAACAAGAGTTGCAGAGTTGCAAAGAAAACGCCATATCTCAGACTGGCCAATAAAAGATTAAGATGGGCAAAAGAACACAGACACTGGACAGAGGAACTCTGCCTAGAAGGCCGGCATCCCGGAGTCACCTCTTCACTGTAGACGTTGAGACTGGTGTTTTGCAGGTACTATTTAATGAAGCTGCCAGTTGAGGACTTGTGAGGTGTCTGTTTCTCAAACTAGAAACTCTGATGTACTTGTCCTCTTGCTCAGTTGTGCACCAGGGCCTCCCACTCCTCTTTCTATTCTGGTTAGAACCTGTTTGCTCTATTCTGTGAAGGGAGTAGTACAAAGCGTTGCACGAGATTGTCAGTTTCTTGGCAATTTCTCGCATGGAATAGCCTTCATTTCTCAGAACAAGAATAGACTGACGAGTTTCAGAAGAAAGGTCTTTGTTTCTGGCCATTTTGAGCATGTAATCGAACCCACAAATGCTGATGCTCCAGATACTCCACTAGTCTAAATAAGGCCAGTTGTATTGCTTCTTTAATCAGCACAACAGTTTTCAGCTATGAAAACATAATTAAAAAAGGATTTTCTGATGATCAATTAGCCTTTTAAAATTATAAACTTGGATTAGCTAACACAACGTCCCATTGGAACACAGGAGTGCGGGTTGCTGATAATGGGCCTCTGTACGCCTATGTACAGTTGAAGTCAAAAGTTTACATACACCTTAGCCAAATACATTTAAACTCAGGTTTTCACAATTCCTGACATTTAATCCTAGTAAAATTTCCCTGTCTTAGGTCAGTTAGGATCACCACTTCATTTTAAGAATGTGAAATGTTAGAATAATAGCAGAGAGAATTATTTATTTCAGCTTTTATTTCTTTCATCACATTCCCAGTGGGTCAGAAGTTTATATACACTCAATTAGTATTTGGTAGCATTGCCTTTATATTGTTTATCTTGGGTCAAACGTTTCGGGTAGTCTTCCACAAGCTTCCCACAATATGTTGGGTGAATTTTGGCCCATTCCTCCTGACAGAGCTGGTGTAACTGGTTTGTAGGCCTGCTTGCTCACACACGCTTTTTCAGTTCTGCCCACAAATTTTCTATAGGATTGAGGTCAGGGCTTTGTGATGGCCACTCCAATACCTTGACTTTGTTGTCCTTAAGCAATTTTGCCACAACTTTGGAAGTATGCTTGGGGTCATTGTCCATTTAGAAGACCTATTTGCAACCAGGCTTTAACTTCCTGACTGATGTCTTGAGATAACATGACGATGGTCATTATGGCCATCAGATCAGAGGACATTTCTCCAAAAAGTACCATGGTTTGTCCCCATGTGCAGTTGCAAACCATAGTTTGGCTTTTTCATGCCGGTTTTGGAGCAGTGGCTTCTTCCTTGCTGAGCAGCCTTTCAGGTTATGTCGACATAGGACTCGTTTTACTGTGGATATACGTACTTTTGTACCTGTTTCCTCCAGCATCTTCACATGGTCCTTTGCTGTTGTTCTGCGATTGATTTGCACTTTTTTGCGCCAAAGTACGTTCAGAACGTGTCTCCTTCCTGAGCGGTATGACGTCTGCGTGGTCCCATGGTGTTAATACTTGTGTAATATTGTTTGTACAGATGAACTTGGTACCTTCAGGCATTTGGAAATTGCTCCCAAGGATGAACCAGACTTGTGGAGGTCTACAATTCTTTCTATGGTCTTGGCTGATTTATTTTGATTTTCCCATGATGTCAAGCAAAGAGGCACTGAGTTTGAAGATAGGCCTTGAAATACATCCACAGGTACACCTCCAATTAACTCAAGTTATGTAAATTAGCCTATCAGAAGCTTCTTAAGCCATGACATCATTTTCTGGAATTTTCCAAGCTGTTTAAAGGCACAGTCAACTTAGTGTATGTAAACTTCTGACCCACTGGAATTGTGATACAGTGAATTATAAGTGAAATGATCTGTCTGGAAACAATTGTTGGAAAAATGACTTGTGTCATGCACAAAGTAGATGTCTTAACTGACTTGCCAAAACAATAGTTTGTTAACAAGAAATGTGTGGAGTGGTTAAAAAACGAGTTTTAATAACTCCCAAAGTGTTTGTAAACTTCCGACTTCAACTGTAGATATTCCATTAAAATTCTGCCTTTTCCAGATACAATAGTCATTTACAACATTAACAATGTCTACACTGTATTTCTGATCTATTTTATTTTATTTTAATAGACAAAAAAATAGCACCTTTCTAAGTGACCCCAAACTTTTGAAAGTGTACCTCTTTCGAAAAATTGGACATTGCCATTTGTACATACTCAAACTTTCCCTTCCTGCTTTTCTTTTTTCAGGCGTGGATCCAAATGCAGACTACCCCACTCTGTACCGTTATTTTGTGGAGGTGTGGATTTACCTGGGTTTGGCCTGGCTCTCCCTGTTTTTCAACTGGAAGGTGCGCATGGTCGTGGAGGCCCACAAGGCTCTGAAGAAACGACGCAAGCGGCGCAAGCTCTCCCTTAACGAGCTGAGGAACTACAAGGAGAGTCATAAGCCCCTCTACCTGCCGCCCACCGCCAACGACGTCAACATCTTCAGCTTCCTGTCCAAGAAGCAAGAAGGCTACAACGACCTCATCAAACAGATTGGTGTCAAGAAAGATGGTAGCGGGGACCACTGTGATGGTAATGATGCCAGTAACAAGGGCAAGGAGGCGAACCGCTCCCAGAGCTGCATTGACACGGTTACCTGCACCGGGAACACTATTCTCAGCCTGGACCGCTCACCGCGGCAGAAGCGGCGCTACAGCTTCAGTGACCGCGTCACAGTGGCCTTCTCAAAGTCCAAGAACTACCTCCTGGGCTCGGAGAACGGGATGCTGCTCACAGAGGACCATGGTGAGGTTGATTTGGACGGGGACCAGGAGAGGATGTACGAGAACCAACTGGACAAAGAGGTGGGCCAGGAGAGCGGAGGTGGCAGCCTGGGCGGTGGTGGAGGTTGCGGTATGGGTGGTCGACGGCTGTGGGACTCCAAAGAGTACCAGTCCCTGATCTTCCAGAATGCGAACATCACTTTTATTGACGAGGAGAACGTCCTCAACAACAACCTGGAGGATGAGGACGATGATGCTAAAGCCAAGCTGTCAATCACCACGTGCGACGAAAATGTAGAGTCGGAGACTGACTCCAAAGAGGAGCAGGGCTCTGAATCAGAAGAGTCCGTGTTCACCAGCGATGGATCAGAACATGACCACTCTTATGAGAAGCTTGTGGAGGAATATTCAAAGGAGGACAACACAGAGTCCTGAGGAACTGAACTGGTCTTGACTGAACTAAACTTGGAATAATCCCTCATTTGTCATCGCTATGACAAAAACATTTTTTTACAATTTAAGGCATAGCCACATTCTCGTTGAACTTGGATCTAATGAAGGAGAAATCTTTTAATATTCTGTTAATATCAAAGACTGTGAAATGAACATTACAGGTTTTATGTCTATCACTCTGGTGCAGTTTTTCAGATGTAAGTGGTATATTGCCCGTGTCTTATGTTCAAAACCTTTCATTGGAGTTGAACACATCTTTCATCTCCGAGTCTTTCATGCAATTTTTTCTCAAATACCATGAGAACATTTTGCTTAGTCACCAATACATCAGATAATAACAGGCTCACCATTTAGTCATTTTAACTAACGTTTAATCCGATAGCAGAAAATACATTATACAATTTTCAAAACGGATCTTTTTGAAGTGCTGAATCGAAGGAATAATAGATCGTATTGAAGAATACTGGCTGATGAAGGATGACAATGGACAATGTAGTAACTAGGCACTATACACTTTTGTTTCAGTAGTCTTCAGTTTTGAGCATGTTAATTTGGTTATAGTTAAATTAAGAAATTACAAGATAATCATATAAAGAGTAATGAAAAGCAGATACTTGGAGTGGACAAGTGACTGTGAATTTGTTTGTAAATGCACTTAGTTTTGAAACAGCCATTTTGATTACATGTTTCGATTTTTGTGCTAAGAATTGTGAAAGATGCTTTTGAAAATTACACCAGAGTGATTGAAAAAGACTAACATTCTTCCCTCAAACGATCAAATAATGTGTCTATGTTAAACAATGAGTTTTTGAACTTATTAACTCCTTCTGGTTATAGACTAAATGGAGTGACACCTATGGACTTATAGATAAAGTTGTCCTACATTAATTCACTACTGTTTTCAGAAGATATGGTCGTCTAACATTTGTTTGAAACAAGATTGAGTTTTTCAATCAATTTGAGATGTTAATATGAAATAGCAAGGGTGAATACATTTTTCAGAGGATTGCTCCTTACTTCTTTGATTTATATTCACCATATTGGTGTTTTTTTGTGATATTTATACAATGAAGGAAAATGCAGCCCTTTTGTTAAAGGGGCAATCCACAGTTGCTACATACATTTTTGGACGTATACATTATTGAGATACACTGAGTGTACAGAACATTAGGAACACCTTCCTAATTTTGAGTTGCACCCCTTTTCGCTCTCAGAACAGCCTCAATTCGTCAGGGCACTACAAGGTGTCGAAAGCGTTCCACAGGGATGCTGGCCCATGTTGACTCCAAAGCTTGCCACAGTTGTCAAGTTGGCTGGATATCCTTTGGATGGTGGACCATTCTTGATACACATGGGAAACTGTTGAAGCCCAGCAGCGTTGCAGTTCTTGACACACTCAAACCGGTGCGCTTGGCAACTACTACCATACACAGTTCAAAGGCACTTAAATACACTGCTCAAAAAAATAAAGGGAACACTAAAATAACACATCCTAGATCTGAATGAATGAAATATTTTTATTAAATACTTTTTTCTTTACATAGTTGAATGTACTGATAACAAAATCACACAAAAATGATCAATGGAAATCAAATTTATCAACCCATGGAGGTCTGGATTTGGAGTCACCACACTCAAAATTAAAGTGAAAAACCACACTACAGGCTGATCCAACTTTGATGTATTGTCCTTAAAACATCCCTACAACGCCTGGGCATGCTCCTGATGAGGTGGCGGATGGTCTCCTGAGGGATCTCCTCCCAGACCTGGACTAAAGCATCCGCCAACTCCTGGACAGTCTGTGGTGCAACGTGGCGTTGGTGGATGGAGCAAGACATGATGTCCCAGATGTGATCAATTGGATTCAGGTCTGGGGGAACGGGCGGGCCAATCCATAGCATCAATGCCTTCCTCTGGCAGGAACTGCTGACACACTCCAGCCACATGAGGTCTAGCATTGTCTTGCATTAGGAGGAACCCAGGGCCAACCGCACCAGCATATGGTCTCACAAGGGGTCTGAGGATCTCATCTCGGTACCTAATGGCAGTCAGGCTACCTCTGGCGAGCACATGGAGGTCTGTGCGGCCCCCCAAAGAAATGCCACCCCACACCATGACTGACCCACCGCCAAACGGTGGAGGATGTTGCAGGCAGCAGAACGTTCTCCACGGCGTCTCCAGACTGTCACGTCTGTCACATGTGCTCAGTGTGAACCTGCTTTCATCTGTGAAGAGCACAGGGCGCCAGTGGCAAATTTGCCAATCTTGGTGTTCTCTGGCAAATGCCAAACGTCCTGCACGGTGTTGGGCTGTAAGCACAACCCCCACCTGTGGACGTCGGGCCCTCATACCACCCTCATGGAGTCTGTTTCTGACGGTTTGAGCAGACACATGCACATTTGTGGCCTGCTGGAGGTAATTTTTCAGGGTTCTGGCAGTGCTCCTCCTTGCACAAAGGCGGAGGTAGTGGTCCTGCTGCTGGGTTGTTGCCCTCCTACGGCCTCCTCCACGTCTCCTGATGTACTGGCCTGTCTCCTGGTAGCGCCTCCATGCTCTGGACACTACGCTGACGGACACAGCAAACCTTCTTGCCACAGCTCGCATTGATGTGCTATCCTGGCTGCACTACCTGAGCCACTTGTGTGGGTTGTAGACTCCATCTCATTTCACCACTAGAGTGAAAGCACCGCCAGCATTCAAAAGTGACCAAAACATCAGCCAGGAAGCATAGGAACGGAGAAGTGGTCGGAGAAGTGGTCTGTGGTCACCACCTGCAGAACCACTCCTTTATTGGGGGTGTCTTGCTAATTGCCTATAATTTCCACCTGTTGTCTATTCCATTTGCACAACAGCATGTGAAATGTATTGTCAATCCGTGTTGCTTCCAAAGTGGACAGTTTGATTTCACAGAAGTGTGATTGACTTGGAGTTACATTGTGTTGTTTAAGTGTTCCCTTTATTTTTTTGAGCAGTGTATTTTGTCTTTCCCATTCATCCTCTGAATGGCACACACAATCCGTGTCTCAATTGTCTCGAGGCTTAAAAACCATTCTTGAACGTGTCTCCTCCCCTTCATCTATGCTGATTGAAGTGGATTTAACAGGTGACTTCAAGAAGGGATCATGGCTTTCCCCTGGTTTCACCTTGTCAGTCTGTCATTGAAAGAGCATGTTTTGTACACAGTGCATACTCATTGATTCTTGAAGAATATAACTATAACAGCTGTTGTACCCCATCACTAACTTGTTTTACCCTAGTGTTTGTAAACTATAAATGTAAACAAACACTTTAGCCTCAAAAACATGGTTCAAACGATGTTATATCATGGATGGTTCGTCCTTGTATCCATAGCTCTGCCTATGAATTTAAGAGTGGTTATGTTTCTACATCCCCTCCCTCAGCTTTTTTCCAAAATAGTGGGGGGTTGACTGCTTTGCAACTATTTCAATTGCGGATTGGCCCACTTTAATTGCATACTGGCGTAAATGTCTCTCATTGCACAATTTCATCAACTGATGAGTGCAGTGTAAAATCCATTTCAATGCAGATTAATGTTGACCACCTTAGCCAAGCCCTTGTCCTTGAAGAGGTTGAGTGGGTTTGCGTGCAATTTTCCCTTTCCCTTTGTTTTCTTATCATTTCTTTGTTTCACTAAGTGAAACCCATGTTTACTTTTAATGTCTGAGATTGATATTTGTTTGACTGCATTTTTTAGAGGTCAAATTCTGAACATGAATACCATTTTGAGAATTTCCTGAACCAATTAGATCCAACCTGGAAAGTGAAACCTTGAAGTGTTTTTTTTTGGACCAATGCAGAGTAGACTTGCCTGCAAAATAGGGATTAGTGTTCCATTAGACATTTCAGCCAAAAGGTGGGATATTCATAAGTGCCCCATTCATTGTATTCATGTGACGCGTTCTTACACGCTAGTTCTGTGACACGGCACAGAACCACCTTGAGTTTAGAGTCTGGTTTCCTAGTGTAGAGTTGTTGTTTTTTTACTCTCTCACTTTTTCTCTGTTATTCTTTTGTAAAAAATGTTATGGTCCCTTGCCTCTTTTGAATGTTGATTCGGCTCATTTGAAACGGTCTTCGTATAAGGAATTTCTCCAGTCACAATATTCATTTTCTCACGTAATCTCTCCTCCTTTTTATTTACTGTCTCCCTTCTGAGAGACCTTTCGTATTTGCCATGTAAACATTGGAAAAGTGCCCATCAGTAGCCACCCGCTCTGCATTGTCCAGGACATGGCCTTGCTGCCTGTATTTACTCTTGGGGGCTCGTGCTGGTGTGAATGCCTGAAATGTAACTCATGTGGGCGGTCAAGGTTAACACGTGACAGCGTAATGCTCCCTTAGCATAAGGTTAGTCATGAGACAAGGAGGCAGCAATGTCAGTGTTCACTGTTTGTTTTCCTCTGTGTTCATCCACAGCGATTGCTCCCCCCTCCCCCTGCACAAAAACCTTACTCTGCAAATTATATAAGTGTTGTGCAATATTATGGATGCCCATACCATTTGCTCACAACTAGTGTTTTTTCCCCTTCCCAGAAGATTCAGTTGAGTCTGACATGTCTTGTTAGTGGACAGATACCTTTCATCTTGTTATTTGCCTGCTATCCATATTGAATCCACACTCCTCTACATTCTGACTCTTGAATGTTGTTTCCAATGTGCTGAATACAGCATGGATCCGATATGGATACCAGGTGACCATGTTAGTGCATATCTGTACTTTCATCATCAGGAAAAAAAACTAGTTGCTAATATGGCCCCAATTGTATTACAATGGTGTTCATGAGCATAAGCGCTTAATGCTCCACGGCTGTGTTAGCGTAATCTTTAGTGTTGCTTACATTATCTTAGTGTTTATTTTTAGAGTGTGTACATTTTGTGTGCACCGACACCAGATGTAAATGTCCTAAATCATCACACTTTCACCATCTACAGTAAAATGGTACATTATGTTCACATCTTTCTACAGAACAGGTATGTGAACTACTGGAAAATGGTTAGTGTGTTCCAGAAAATTGTCCAACTGTCTGTTAGAATTTAACTCTGTACTCGATCTGAGGCTACACCAGTCACAAATGGTTTCACCAGACGACTTGAGTGCAGCATTGTTTTAATGCAGCTATGGTACTTTTCTAGATTCTGATTCAATTAAACCGTTTTAAATGTTTCAACATTATCAACAAAGAACAAGTTATGTTGGTTGGACTATGTTTTAAGTTTTACTCCTGTCACTGCTACTTTGTGTAAAATGTACCCCATCTTTTGTTTTTATTATTAAATTATTGCAATTTTTATGATTGTTTTGTACATGAAATCACAGCAAAACTGTATACATTTCATTTTGAATAAACATATTTATAAAGTGTTTCTTTAAAAAATGTTCTTCACATCTAAATCAAACCCTGATTTTGACAGTAAAACATCAAAATAGCACCATCTACTGCCAAAATGTGTCAAATACTGTGCCGGCAAAGCACGCTAACCTCAAAAAAACAAAACACAGGATCATAATTTCCCCTCTTTCAATCAAGGAGTTAAATGAACCGGAGCTAGTGTTTACCTACTCAAGGATGACTTTTAATATTACTTGGTAGTGTTACTCCACACACAGGGCATGGCAAAGGTACCTGATATGGAAAGTCATGGCTCATTATGGCTACTTTCCTACAAATATATGGTCTTTAAGGCTCTTTCACACTGAGCAACGCAACATACACTGAATTGCCTCTGTCAATTTATTTCAATGGTGAAGGTGTGCGGGGTTGGCGCATCAGTTGCATGAGGTTGCATTAAACAATGCACTACCAACACTCAAAACACAGTGCATACTCATCCGTTAACTCTGCATGGAAAGCATCTCTAGTGTGTGAGGCATTACTCAGTCGATGAAGCTGATGATATGATAACATATTTAAAAATGGACATACAGTGGAAGACATGAATTACTACTTATTCTGCTTAAAGTTAGACTTTGTGTAAACACAAAAATAACGTCTTTAAACTGTATAACTTATCAATGCACCATCATACCAGGTCATTTAATGCTTAAAACAATTGATGAATAATATATTTGGCTACATCCGATAATTGGCTTCTGTCCAAAAACAAATCCTGTGAAATGACGTCAACACATCAAATGTTATTTGTCACATGCTTCATAAACAAGTGTAAATTAATAGTGAAATGCATAGTTACGGCCCTTCCCAACAATGCAGAGAGGAAGAAAATAGAGATATAATAGAAAAGGTATAACACATAATGAAAATAATATTAAATACACAATGAGTATATATACACGGGGTACCAGTACCGAGTCGAAGTGCAGGGGTAAATCAGGTAGATATATACATATAACTAGGAATAGAGTGACTAGGCAACAGGATAGATAAACAGTAGCATCAGAGTATGTGACGAGTCCCCCAACAAATGTGACCGGCTCGATTCGATCTTATGTAGCAACATTTGAAATTGTGTTTTTTTGCATTGGATAAAAGTAGAGACTCGGAGAAAGAAAATGGTATATCATACACTACAGTTGAGGAACAATGGGAAAGTAACTATGCTTTCAAAGTTGAAAACGTGTAACCTTTTGAGAATGTGCCCATTGAAAGTTTTGGTACCAACTGGAGAGCTCTTCTTTGTCTGCATCCATTCGACATCGTTCACACCCTCTTAAGCTTTAGCCCCACCCATTTCTTTAAAGATTCACATGTGAGGCTATGTACTAAACAACAAAACATTTGAAGACTAAAGGCTGGCTTAGACTACAGGTGTGTTCGTGAATTTAATCTTGAGAGCCAGACTGTGCTCTGGGCGTTCTTAAAATTAGAGCATTGTCAAATTGATCATCTTTGTAAATTCGGAGTGTTCCACTCTCGGAGCGTTCAAAGCATACACTGGTTGCTCTGGCCGAGAAGTATGGTTGATCCAAGCGTTCTGACCTAACAACAGCTGTCAAGCAACCAAGCTAACTGGCTAACATTGGCTAGCTTACTAGCTAATTCCATAACACATATGGTATCATGTAGTAACCAAAAAAGAAATTAAACAAATCAAAACATTTTATATTTCAGATTGATGACAATATTGTACACTCTTGGCATTCTCTCAATGAGCTTTTCCGTATTGACTGACCTTCATGTCTTAAAGTAATGATGGTCTGTCATTTCTCTTTTCTTATTTGAGCTGTTCTTGCCATAATAAGGACTTGGTCTTTTACCAAGTAGGGCTATCTTCTGTATACCTCCCTACCTTGTTACAACACAACTGATTGGCTCAAACGCATTAAGATGGAAAGAAATTCCACATTTAACACTTAACAAAGCACACCTATTAATTGAAATGCATTTCAGGTGACTTCCTGGAAGCTCATTGAGAGAATGCCAAGAGTGTACAATATTGTCATCAATCTGAAATATAAAATGTTTTGATTTGTTTAATTTCTTTTTTGGTTACTACATGATCCCATATGTGTTATTTCATAGTTTTGATGTCTTCACTATTATTCTACAATGTAAAAAATAGTAACAATAAAGAAAAACCCTTGAATGAGTATATGTTCTAAAACCTTTGACCGGTAGTGTAGTTAGTTGAATAGTAGAGTCTTTTGTTTAGACATGTAGCTAGCTAGCGAAACAATGAATCATATTCCCAACTCATAACGTTACTACCTTGCATGAATCTGCAGGTAGCTAACCAACTAGGTTCAATGTTAGTTAACTAACATTAGGCTACAACTAGCAATGCAAATGGCTCTGAGATATGAATAATATTACTACACAGATCATCCAGGTAACGTTCGCTAGCTAGCGGGGCCAGCTAATGTTAGCTAGCTAGCTAACGGTATACTTTAACTTGAAATGAAAACGACTTTCTGACAATATTAGACTTGTGTAATATCTGAAAATGTAGCTAGTTAGACTCTCTTACCCGTATGCATGGATGGACGCTTCTCCCTCTCTGGCATGGATGCCATGGTTGCTCTTAGTTTGAAGATGTAATCTAGACAGTGGTAATAAAGGTGCCGGAGGGCTGCTGTTTTACGGGCTTCTAAACAACTGTTTTATTCGATTATTTTTCACATTGTTTGTAACTCATTCTGTATGTAATGTTGCTGCTACCATCTCTTATGACTGAAAATACCTTTTGGACATCAGAACAGCGATTACTCACCTCGAACTAGATAATATTTGATCTTTAATGAGTCCGATGCGACGGATATACTGCTTTATCGAGACAAGGCCCAAATCCCCATTATCAGCATGAAGAAAAGACTGAGAAAATTGTAATAATTCACCAGTGGAAAACAAACTGGACTATCTACAATTAAGACTATCCTACCAACAGGATATTAAAAATTGTAATACCTTATGTTTCACAGAGACTTGGCTGAACGACGACACAAATAATATAGAGCTGGCTGGCTTCTCCGTCTTTTGGCAGCTACGTCTGTTAAAACGAGGGGCGGGGGTTTGTTTCTATTTGTCAATAACTGCTGGTGTGCGATGTCTAATATTAAAGAAGTCTCTAGGTAGTGCTCGCCTGAGGTAGAATACCTTATGGTAAGCTGTAGACCACACCAAGAGTTCTCATTTATATTATTTGTAGAGGTCTATTTACCACCACAAACCGATGCTGGCACTAAGACCGCCCTCAACAAGCTTTATAAGGCCATAAGCAAACAGGAAAATGCTCATGCAGAAGCGGCCCTTCTAGTGGCCGGGTACTTTAATGCAGGCAAGCTTAAATCCATTTTACCTAATACTACCAGCATGTCACGTGCAACCAGAGGGAAAAAAACTCTGGACCACAGTTATTCCACACACAGAGATGCATACAAAGCTCACCCTCACCCTCCATTTGGCAAATCTGGCCATAATTATATCCTCCTGATTCCTGCTTACAAGCAAAAATTTAAGCAGGAAGTACCAGTAACTCGCTCAATATGGAAGTGGTCATATGACGCGAATGCTACGCTACAGGACTGTTTTGCTAGCACAGACTGGAATATGTTCCGGGATTCATCCAATGGCATTGAGGAGTATACCACCTCAGTCACCAGTGTCATGGCTCTCCTGAAGGATCAGGTTACAGCGCCCTCTCTCTCCTGCAGAGGGGAAGAGGGGTGAAGTTGGCCATTTTATGACAGTCGCAAGTACCTGCAGGAACTCTCTCTCTCCCACACAATGAAAGGGAATTGAAAAATCCCTTCGTTACAACAGAGAGATTTTGTAGTACTGTGACATCAAAAGGTTGAATAATGAAACTACACTGCTAAAAAAATAAAGGGAACACTTAAACAACACAATGTAATTCCAAGTCAATCACACTTCTGTGAAATCAAACTGTCCACTTAGGAAGCAACACTGATTGACAATAAATTTCACATTCTGTAGAAAACAGGTTGAAATTATAGGCAATTAGCAAGACACCCCCAATAAAGGAGTGGTTCTGCAGGTGGTGACCACAGACCACTTCTCAGTTCCTATGCTTCCTGGCTGATGTTTTGTTCACTTTTGAATGCTGGCGGTGCTTTCACTCTAGTGGTAGCATGAGACGGAGTCTACAACCCACACAAGTGGCTCAGGTAGTGCAGCTCATCCAGGATGGGACATCAATGCGAGCTGTGGCAAGAAGGTTTGCTGTGTCTGTCAGCATAGTGTCCAGAGCATGGAGGCGCTACCATGAGACAGGCCAGTACATCAGGAGACGTGGAGGAGGCCGTAGGAGGGCAACAAACCAGCAGCAGGACCGCTACCTCCGCCTTTGTGCAAGGAGGAGCAGGAGGAGCACTGCCAGAGCCCTGCAAAATGACCTCCAGCAGGCCACAAATGTGCATGTGTCTGCTCAAACGGTCAGAAACAGACTCCATGAGGGTGGTATGAGGGCCCGACGTCCACAGGTGGGGGTTGTGCTTACAGCCCAACACCGTGCAGGACGTTTGGCATTTGCCAGAGAACACCAAGATTGGCAAATTCGCCACTGGCGCCCTGTGCTCTTCACAGATGAAAGCAGGTTCACACTGAGCAAGGGACAGACGTGACAGAGTCTGGAGACGCTGTGGAGAACGTTCTGCTGCCTGCAACATCCTCCAGCATGACCGGTTTGGCGGTGGGTCAGTCATGGTGTGGGGTGGCATTTCTTTGGGGGGCCGCACAGCCCTCCATGTGCTCGCCAGAGGTAGCCTGACTGCCATTAGGTACCGAGATGAGATCCTCAGACCGCTTGTGAGAGCATATGCTGGTGCGGTTGGCCCTGGGTTCCTCCTAATGCAAGAAAATGCTAGACCTCAGGTGGCTGGAGTGTGTCAGCAGTTCCTGCAAGAGGAAGGCATTGATGCTATGGACTGGCCCGCCCATTCCCCAGACCTGAATCCAATTGAGCACATCTGGGACATCATGTCTCGCTCCATCCACCACCTTGCACCACAGACTGTCCAGGAGTTGGCGGATGCTTTAGTCCAGATCTGGGAGGAGATCCCTCAGGAGACCATCTGCCACCTCATCAGGAGCCCAGGCGTTGTAGGAAGGTCATACAGGCATGGGGAGGCCAAACACACTACTGAGCCTCATTTTGACTTGTTTTAAGGACATTGCATCAAAGTTGGATCAGCCTGTAGTGTGGTTTTCAAGTGTGGTGACTCCAAATCCAGACCTCCATGGGTTGATAAATTTGATTTCCATTGATAGTTTTTGTGTGATTTTGGTGTCAGCACATTCAACTATGTAACGAAAAAAGTATTTAATAAGAATATTTCATTCATTTAGATCTAGGATGTGTTATTTTAGTGTTCCCTTAATTTTTTTGAGCAGTGTATTTTTCTGTAACCCGAACAGTTGGAATGGTCCATGTGTACTTAGATAACAAACCGGTCGAATTTGTGATGTAACTAAGGACAGTATAATAACATAACTGTATCTCTGAATGTGTATATTTCCCAGTTGTCTGGTTCACATCCAAATGTTGAGGAACGTATATGATTAAATATGAAATTGTGAGAAGATGAAATGTGATGTTAGCCTTCTAAATGAGAGATTTGTTTTTCATATAAAGTCTTAACCAGTCAGTTACCACACCCACGTGAGCACAGACATTATGTCGGTGTCATGGAACGCCCCCTTTTCCCAGAGTGTATAAAACCCACTTCTAGCAAAATTAACATTAGACCAGTTACGTGCAGTGCCAGCTAAATACGGTACAAATGGTTAAGACAATTTACATCAGACCAAGCAGGCGGATGGTGTGAACCGGACATCACGAATGGTTAGACTCTACAAGACCAGGACACGGACAACTTGAGCTGAAAGCTACAAACTGGTTAGAATCTCTGAAACTTTCTTGAGTGAAGAAGATGAAGACTACCACAGGAACATTCAGTCTGCAGCTGTTTAAGTACTTTATTTGACCAAGAAATACCGGGTGGTACAATGAAAGATCCATTTACATATCAAACGACCATTGGTATATCTGACATCCATTATAACAGAGCTACAACTACGAAAGACTGATCTCTGGTAGTCTCTGATCTCTGTCGAATTACTCCCCAGACGGACTGCCGATTTCAACAACTAAGACGTACACACTTAAATATGTACATTGCAATTCTTTCAAATGAGTGGCCGTTTGTAATGCACTCTATGCGTAGTGGGTGCGGAGTCAGGCGCAGGAAGCAGAGGGTAAAGAACAATGTTTTATTCCGGAACAGGGAAAATGGTCACGCAAAACACCAGGCGCAATAATAAGACCAGGACCCAACCAGTCCGGAGAAAAAATAAGTAAATCGCACAACCACAAACATGAACAGAGGAAAAATAAGCCTCCACAAAGAGCAGGCGGGCATTACCGGTTTAAATAGAGCAAATAAAACCTAAACACGAAACAGGTGTAACCAATAAGACAAAACCAACAAAAGGGAAAAGGGATCGGTGGCAGCTAGTAGACCGGTGACAACAACCGTCGAGCGCTGCCCGAACAGGAAGAGGAGCCACCTTCGGTAGGAGTCGTGACAGTAACCCCCCGACGCGCGCCGACACTGGCCTCGAGGGCGACCCGGAGGGCGAGGCGCAGGGCGATCCGGATGGAGGCGATGGAAATCCCCCAACAGTGACGGATCCAAGATGTCCCCCACCGGTACCCAGCACCTCTCCGCCGGACCGTACCCCTCCCAGTCCACAAGGTACTGCAGGCC
The DNA here is from genome assembly GCF_018296145.1 of Oncorhynchus tshawytscha. Classification (NCBI taxonomy): domain Eukaryota; kingdom Metazoa; phylum Chordata; class Actinopteri; order Salmoniformes; family Salmonidae; genus Oncorhynchus; species Oncorhynchus tshawytscha. Next base: position 49,255,804 of record NC_056440.1, on the reverse strand, counting down.
CCTCACACGGCGCCTAGAGTCCAGAACAGCATGTACTGTGTACGCTAGGGACCGCTCAATGTCCAGAGGGGGCGGAGGGACCTCCGGCACCTCACCTTCCTGCAGGGGACCAGCTACCACCTGCCTGAGGAGAGACACATGAAACGAGGGGTTAATATGATACCTCGTTTATCCTCACACACTGCGGCCCCAGCTTCCGGCAGGGCAGGGGGAGGGGCAGGTTTTGGGTCGAGAGCCAGACCCTGTCCCCCGGTGCGAACACCGGGGCCTCACTGCGGTGGCGGTCAGCGCTCCTCTTCTGCCGGCCACCAGCTTGCTTGAGGGATTCCTGGACGGCCCTCCAGGTCTCCTTAGAGCACTGCATCCACTCCTCCACCGCAGGAGCCTCGGTCTGACTCTACCACGGCTCTGCCACGGTGCCAGGACTGTCTGGAAGCCCAACACGCATTGAAATGGTGACATGTTCATGGAGGAGTGGCGGAGTGAGTTCTGAGCCACCTCCGCCCATGGGACGTACCTCGCCCATTCTCCTGGCCGGTCCTGGCAATACGACCGCAGAAACCTACCCACCTCCTGGTTCACTCTCTCCACCTACCCATTACTCTCGGGGTGATAACCTGAGGTCAGGTTGACCGAGACCCCCAGATGCTCCATAAATGCCCTCCACACTCAGGACGTGAACTGGGGATGCCGATCAGAAACGATGTACTCAGGCACCCCGTAGTGCCGGAAGACGTGGGTAAATAGGGCCTCCGCAGTCTGTAGGGCCTTAGGGAGACCGGGCAATGGGAGGAGACGGCAGGACTTAGAAAACCGATCGACAACGACCAGGATCGTGGTGTTCCCTTGAGATGGGGGAAGATCGGTAAGAAAGTCCACCTACAGATGAGACCACGGCCGTTGTAGAACGGGGAGGGCCTGTAACTTCCCTCTAGGCAGGTGCCTAGGAGCCTTACTCTGAGCGCACACCGAACAGGAAGATACATAGAAACTCACGTCCCTAACTAAGGTGGTCCACCAGTATTTCCCCCTAAGACCCCGCACTGTCCTCGCCACACCAGGATGACCCGAAGAGGGTAGCGTGTGAGCCCACCGAATCAATTGATCACGGACACCAAGCGGCACGTACTTAATACCTGTAGTACATCGTGGAGGCGCAGGTTCCAACCGTAACGCCCACTCAATGTCCGCGTCCACCTCCCATACCACCGGTGCAACCAGCCCTGAAGCTGGAAAGATGGGAGTAGGATCGATGGGCCGATCCTCTGTGTCATAGAGACGGGACAGCGCGTCGGGCTTCGTGTTGAGGGAGCCTGGTCTATACGAGATAGTAAACCTAAATCTGGTGAAAAACATGGCCCACGTTGCCTGACGAGGATTCAGTCTCCTCGCTGCCCGAATATACTCCAGATTACGGTGGTCAGTCCAGATGAGGAAAGGGTTCTTGGCCCCCTCAAGCCAGTGTCTCCACACCTTCAGGGCCTTTACCACAGCTAACAACTCCCGGTACTCCACATCATAGTTTCGCTCCGCCGGACTGAGCTTTTTCGAAAAGAAAGTGCAGGGGCGGAGCTTCGGTGGCATGCCCGAGCGCTGTGATAGCACGGCTCCAACCCCAGCCTCGGATGCGTCCACCTCTATGAACGCCAAAGAGGGGTCCGGATGTGCCAACACGGGAGCATCAGTAGTAAACAGCGCCTTCAAACGATTGAAAGCTCAGTCCGCCTCTGCCGACCACCACAAACGCGCCGGCACCCCCTTCAGCAGTGAGGTAATGGGAGCCGGCACATGGCCAAAAACCCTGGATAAACCCTCCGGTAGTAATTGGCAAACCCTAAAAAACGCTGCACCTCCTTTACCATGGTCGGAGTCGGCCAATTACGTACAGCCTTAACGCGGTCACACTCCATCACCACCCTGAGGTGGAAATGAGATAACCCAGGAAGGAGACAGCTCGTTTGGAGAATACACATTTCTCAGCCTTAACATATAGGTAATGCTCCAGCAGTCGTCCAAGCACCTTACGCACCAGAGACACGTGCGTTGCGCATGTGGAGGAATAGATCAGGATATCATCAATATACACCACCACACCCTGCCCGTGCAGGTCCCTGAGAATCTCGTCTACAAAGGATTGAAAGATGGCTGGAGCATTCTTTAACCCATACGGCATGACGAGGTACTGATAATGGCCAGATGTAGTACTAAACGCGGTTTTCCACTCGTCTCCATCCCGAATACGCACCAGATTATAAGCGCTCCTGAGGTCCAGTTTCGTGAAAAAACGCCTGACTCCTGGGAAGTGCAGCATTTACTTGGAGGTTTATCGCGCAATCCCCCTGTCGATGAGGTGGTAATTTGCTCGCCCTCTTCTTACAGAAGGCGATAGCAAAATCGGCAGACTCAGAGGGAATGCGCACAGTGGAAACCTGGTCTGGACTCTCCACCGGCGTAGCACCGATGGAAACTCCTATACACCTACCTGAACACTCCTCTGACCACCCCTGGAGAGCCCCGTTTCTATGAAATCCTGGGATTGTGACTGGCCAGCCAGGAAACCCCCAGCACCACTGGAAACGCAGGTGAATCGATAAGAAAAAGACGAATCCGCTCCCTATGATCCCCCTGCGTTACCATGTCCAGTGGAACCGTGGCCTCCCTGACCAGCCCTGACCCTAACCAGCCCTGGCTATCTAAGAAGTGCACGGGGAAGCAGGGATCTATCGGCATCAGCGGAATCCCCAGCTTATGGGCGAGTCCGCAATCCATAAAGTTCCCATCTGCACCTGAATCGATTAGCGCCTTATGCTGGAGAGAGGGAGAAAACTCAGAAAAAAATATTAATACAAACATGTGACCAACAGGGAGCTCTGGGTGAGTTTGGTGCTGACTCGAGAAGTGTTCTGCCTGCCCTCTCGACTCCCAGACGGGCTCCTCCAGCACCGGTCGGAAGTGTGTCCTCTCCCACCACAGCTGGTGCAGGAGGAGCCTCCTCCTCCGGTCCCCCTCGATGCGGCCCCCCCTAACTCCATAGGTATGGGAGCGGGACCACTTCTGGACAGGACCATTTCTGAATGCCCGCGGGCAGCTAGCAGATTGTCCAGCCGGATTGACATGTTTATGAGTTCATTGAGGGATAGATTGGTGTCCCGACAAGCTAGCTCCCTCCGGACGTCCTTCCGGAGGCTGCACGGTTAGTGGTCCATCAGGGCCCTGACATTCCACCCGGCCCCAGCGGCCAAGGTCTGGAACTCCAGCGTGAAGTCCTGAACGCTCCTCGTCTCCTGCCTAAGGTGGAACAGCCGTTCACCCGCCGCTCGGCCCTCCGGAGGGTGGTCAAACACGGCCCGGAAACTGCGGGTGAACTCTGGATAGTGGTCCCTAGCCAGGGCTCGGCCCGTCAAGCAGGAGACGAGGACGCTCACACTCTCTTCGCCCGAGGGAGTCGGCCTCACGGTAGCCAGGTACAGCTCGAGCTGGAGCAAAAATCCCTGGCACCCAGCCGCCGCTCCATCGTACTCCCTCAGGGGCACAAGACAAAGTGCGCTGGAGCCGGACGCCGCCGGACGAGTGGGTTGAGTCGTCGGAGGAGCTGGAGGCGAGGTGGGGAGACCACTCCTCTCCCATCGGTCCATTCTCTTCATCATCCGGTCCATCGCCGACCCAATCCGATGGAAGATGGTCGTATGATGGAGGACACGCTCCTCCATCGATGGAAGGGGGTTGGCCGCTGCTCCTGCTGACTCCAATGCTTCGGTGCGGGCTTCTGTAACGCACTCTATGCGTAGTGGGTGCGGAGTCAGGCGCAGGAATCAGAGGATAAAGAACAATGTTTTATTCTGTCACAGGGAAAATGGTCAGAACAGGAAGAGGAGCCACCTTCGGTGGGAGTCGTGACACCGTTCATTTGCAAAGTATTTGCAATTCCATGAGCATAGTTCTTAGCTCTATGTACGTTAGTGAAGTCCTTTGTCTTTTTCTCCCGCTCTTTCTTACATGCCCCTCCCTTTCCCTCTCTTAATTCCACAATTTAGTGTAGCAAGCCGTCATATCGGTTTAGTCCACTAGGGACTTTTCATTGCATTATGTAGTAATCAATGTGTAAGCTATTCTGTTTGTAATTCTGTGTGATTAGTTAGTTAGTAAATAAATAATTAAGCCAATTTGTGTGCAGATATGCAAGGATTTTGCAACATTCAGAATGAGACTGATAGAAGGTAACAATTAATTAATGACTGAAATGTAAGAGATCTTTATATCTTTAAGAGTTCATTCGGAAAACGGTAACTCGTTAAATAAACTTTTTCTGTGGTGCCCCGTGATTGCTAATGAGTTAATTGTTACAGGATTCAATAAATCATCGTAATAATTAAACATAGTTAATTGATTTTATAAAATAATCGTCATCACATTAATGATAGTAAAGGCACAACACCTGCTTCATCAATAAGTGCTGCGATAGAACAATTACGTATTTACCTGGTTTATTTTATATTAATGGTTAAATATTAATATTTGACTAATAGTAAGACTTTTCTGTCCTGTTAGTGTCTGTGTTTTTATGGTCTCCACTCTAGTTCCCTGCAGCTAATCTGAGCGTATTGTCACCAGAGATGGCTTGAGCTGACAAATAAGTTAAAGACTGCATTACATAGACAAGAATGTGTTTTACTGGGGATAGCTTGGGAGTAGAACAATCTCTCGTTGTCTCAAAATGATCCAACTGGGGAACTAAGCCAGGTTGGGGTTAAGACAACATCCCTGTACAGATAACGACAAAATGAACCCAGAGTGGGTTATGATGCTCCTTGGTCTGCATTAGGGGGTTTCAACCAACCATGGCTGAACATTGTTAGTGTCAGCTATATAAAGTACTCTGCATTTGTGTGAAGATTAATTTACTCGGTCCAACACTAAAGGTTTGGGGGTCGACCAGCCTCATTATTGCAATACATAACCTATATAAAATAAAGATGATTGTTTGGAGAAATGACAAAGTCTCTCTCAGTACTGAATTTCTACGACAGTGCATCGACGATGTCGTACCCACAGTGACCGTACGTACATTTCCCAACCAGAAGCCATGGATTACAGGCAACATCCGCCCGAGCTAATGGCTGGAGCTGCCTTTTTCAAGGGGCGGGACACAAATCCGGACACTGATAAGAAATCTTGCTTTGCCCTCAGACGAACCATCAAACAGGCAAAGCGTCAATATAGGACTAAGATTGAATCCTACAACACCGGCTCTGACGCTCGTTGGATGTGGCAGGGCTTGAAAACTATTATGGACTATTGTGGAAAAAAATGGGGACACTCAAAGTCAATATTAAATGAATCATTGTTTATTGTCAGCGAGCTAGAGCGGTTCCAACCAACTCAATGCACCATAGTACACATGTAAATCAGGAGCTCTCCCTGGGCAGACCCAGCAGTTGTCTTAGATACGGCTATACACAGACAAGTTACATTTGCATGATTTAGCATAATTAATTCATCATTACCGTTTTGTTTAATTCATGTGACTGACCAATACTGTTTCATAACATGTGACAGACCAACACCTCACGAGGCTTCTCCTCTCTAGGCTGAGACGTTGAAACTGAGATCTTTCATTTGGTCTCAAAATAACGTCATTCGTTCTTAAAACACGGCCTGGGCGTACTGCCAAATTGCAGCTACTGATAGGTGATTTGTACAGTCAGCCACTTGTATGAACACAGAGATTGGTTTATAGAACAGCATATGACTAGAACACAGAAATGAGTTATAAGCACAAGCATTAAAATTCCCATTACAGGACTACAAAGGGAAACCCAGCCGTGAGCTGCCCAGTGACACGAGCCTACCAGATGAGCTAAATGCCTTTTATGCTCGCTTCAAGGCAAGCAACTCTGAAGAATGCATGAGAGCACCAACTGTTCCGGATGACTGTGTGATCACGCTCTCCATAGCCGATGTGAGACCTTTAAAAAGGTCAACATTCACAAAGCCGCGGTGCCAGATGGATTACAAAGCACGCGTGCACCAACTGTCAAGTGTATTCACTGGCATATTCAATCTCTCCCTGTCCGAGTCTGTAATACCTCCATGTTTCAAATAGACCACCATTGTCCCTGTGCCCAAGAAAGCTAAGGTAACCTGCCTAAATGATTACCGCCCCGTAGCACTCACGTCGGTAATCATTGTGTTATAGTCTCCTACCATAATGATTCGATCATTTGTTGCCTGTAAGTTCAATAAATTGGTATAAATGTTTTCGAAGAAGTATGGACCATCCTGATTTGGACCATATAGATTAATGAGCCAAATCTCTTTTTCGTCCACTTTCAAATTCAAAAGGATCCACCTTCCTTGCAAATCATTCTTGACTATTTGCGCATTCAGATCGACATTTTTGATAATTTGTCATGTCCTAACCTTAGTTCCTTTTTTATGTCTCTATTTTGGTTTGGTCAGGGTGTGAGTTGGGGTGGGCATTCTATGTTTTCATTCTGTTTTGTTCTGTGTGTTGTATTTCTATGTGTTTGGCCTGGTATGGTTCCACATTAGAGGCAGCTGTCAATCGTTGTCTCTGATTGAGAACCATACTTAGGTAGCCTGTTCCCACCTGTGTTTGTGGGTAGTTGTTTCCTGTTTTGTGTTGTGTCACCTTGCAGGACTGTTTCGATTTTTGTTGTTTCAATTTTGTTATTTTGTATTCAGTGTTCAGTTGTAATAAATTTAACATGGACACGTACGACGCTGCATTTTGGTCCGATCTTTCCTATTCCTCGTCCGAAGTAGACGACAATCGTTATATAATTAATATCATCACACCCTTTGAGATCCACCACCCCATTCCTTTTCCTACGCAAATTCATCTAGGGATGTAGTGAGTTTCCTGTAAACAGTATATGTTATATTCCTTTTCTTTTTGCCATGTAAAGACTGATCTTTTTTTATAATCTGCTAAACCGTTACAATTATAACTGGCTATACTTACTTCACCCCTTACCATAACTAGATACTATTCTCAGTCTAAATTGACCACAATTAGTGCTTGTAAAGTTACTACCATCAGAGGTATTATGGCAGTCAAAACTAGAGCTTTCAAATGTCTGATATTTAGAATTCAAGAAATAGGTTCCAGCAATATTTGTTTATTCCCTTGCCTGTTTGCCTGTGAGCCAATACCACAGATGGTAGAAAATTGATATTATGTGTGTAGTAAATCTGAGTAGGTTGATGTGTATGATATTGGATGTGATTTAGTGAGAGTGTGTACGATGTCTGTATAAGAATAAGACTATTAATGTGTGATGTCCAAATAAATTACTCGGCCAATTTGCATGGTAGAGTGTCTATGTGTGTAACATGTAGTGCGTTTAGCCATAATATTCATGATGATAATTGTAATCCATACCGTATTACCATCATAGTTGCATCATAATTGCCTTTAACATAATTGAAAAACACATCCCAGCATTTCCATAGCAATTGATGTTTCACATGATCATGAAAGAGACCTTGCATTTCTCTGGAGACGGCTTCACTTCTGTTACGGTTTTCTAGGTGTGAAGGATAGTCGGACCAAAATGCAGCGTGTAGATTGCGATCCATGTTTAATGAACAACGTGAAACACGAATAAACACAAAACACTACAAAACAAAGACCGTAACGAAAACCGAAACAGCCTATACTTGTGTAAATAAATAAAGAGATCGGAACAATGACACTAAGGACAATCACCCACGACAAACTCAAAGAATATGGCTGCCTAAATATGGTTCCCAATCAGAGACAACGATAAACACCTGCCTCTGATTGAGAACCACTCCAGACAGCCATAGACTTTGCTAGATAACCCCACTAGCTACAATCCCAATACATACACACCAAAACCCCAAGACAAAACACACCACAATACAAAAACCCCATGCCACACCCTGGCCTGACCCAATACATGAAGAAAAACACAAAATACTTAGACCAGGGCGTGACAACTTCAGTACAAATGTATTCCGTACAATATGTTATTATTCCCAAATGCTCCTATTCTGATATCTTCCCCTTGCTTGTTGTAAACATATATGAACTTGTAGACAAATACATAAAAAAAGATAGACAAACTATAAACACATTAAATTATAAAACAGTTCTCGACAATATAGAGAAAAGTGAGATCAGGTGTGTGTGTGTGTATATAAGTCCGTATGTGTAAGAAAGCATGTAATTGAGTATGTGTGTGTTCATATCCACATCATAATGTACAGATATTTTTACAGTTCCCATACCTTTTTTTCATAACCTGAAGTCCCTGTAGAATTTAGTACAGCCACGGTGTTATGGAGTTGTCTCGGAATAGCTGTCCATCGATAAAGAGGTCGTCCATAACGATAAAGGCACGTCTTTGTCTCTTACAGCATTCGTTTATCTCCCTTGGAAATTGGTCATTGAGACCGAATTTGATCCCTTTAAGCTACCGTCCCCTGCTTTTGATCAGCTCCTTGTGTTGGTAGTGTTCAAATGTTGTGATGAATCTGGAATCTGTGTGTCAAGAATGGTTCACCAGCCAACTTGACACAACGGTGGGAAGCATTGGAGTCAACATGCATCCCTGTGGAATGTTTTCAACAACTTGTAGAGTTGTCTGACAAATTGAATCTGTTCTGAGGAGAAAGGGGCGAAGGTGGTGCAACTCCATGTTAGGAAGTTTTTTCAAATGTATTTTGCACATGTTTTCACAGGTGCAGCGAAAGGTTTCTAGCTCCAATAGTGCAGTAGTACCTAGCAATTGAAAACAATACATACAAATCCCCAAAATAAAATAAAGGAATTAAGAAATATAAGAACGAGTCCAAAATATAAATATACTGAACAAAAATATAAACTCAACATGCAACAAAATTCAAAGATTTTACTCAGTTACAGTTCATAGAAAGAAATCGGTCAATTGAAATAAATGAATTAGGTCCTAATCCATGGATTTCACATAACTGGGATCATGTGCAGCAATGGGTGGGTGTTGGAGGTCCACCCACTTGGCAGCCAGGCCCAGCCAATCAGAATGAGTTTTTCCTCACAAAAATGCTTTATAATAGACATAAATACTCCCCCACCAATTTGCTCATAAAACAATTTACATGTTACGTTTATATTTTTGTTCAGTGTGTATATATACAGGGCCTTGCAAAAGTATTCATCCCCCTTGGCGTTTTTCTATTGTGTTGCATTACAACATGTAATTTAAATTGATTTTTATTTGGATATCATGTAATGGACATACACAAAATAGTCCAAATTAGAAAAAAAAAGTTTACTTGTTTCAATAAATGCAAAAAAATGTCAAATGGAAAAGTGGTGCGTGCATATGTATTCACCCCCTTTGCTATGAAGCCCCTAAATAAGATCTGGTGCAACTAATTACCTTCAGAAGTCACATAATTAGTTAAATAAAGTCAATCTAAGTGTCACATGATCTGTTACATGATCTCATTATATATACACCTGTTCTGAAAGGCCCCAGAGTCTGCAACACCACTAAGCAAGGGGCCCCACTAAGCAAGCAGCACCATGAAGACCAAGGAGCTCTCCAAACAGGTCAGGGACAAAGTTGTGGAGAAGTACAGATCAGGGTTGGGTTATAAAAAACCACCCGAAACTTTGAACATCCCAAGGACCATCATTAAATCCATTATTAAAAAATGGAAAGAATATGGCACCACGACAAACCTGCCAAGAAAGGGCCGCCCACCAAATCTCACGGACCAGGCACTTAGGGCATTAATCAGAGAAGCAACAAAGAGACCAAAGATAAGCCTGAAGAAGCTGCAAAGCTCCACAGCGGAGATTGGAGTATCTGACCATAGGACCACTTTAAGCCGTACACTCCACAGAGCTGGGCTTTACGGAAGAGTGGCCAGAAAAAAGCCATTGCTTAAAGAAGAAAATAAGCAAACACATTTGGTGTTCGCCAAAAGGCATGTGGGAGACTCCCCAAACATATGGAAGAAGGTACTCTGGTCAGATGAGACTCAAATTTATATTTTGGTCATCAAGGAAAACACTATGTCTGGCGCAAATCCAACACCTCTCATCACCCCGAGAACACAGTGAAGCATGGTGGTGGCAGCATCATGCTGTGGGGATGTTTTTATCAGCAGGGACTGGGAAATTGGTCAGAACTGAAGGAATGATGGATGGCGCTAAATACAGGGACATTTTTGAGGGAAACCTGTTTCAGTCCTTCAGAGATTTGTGACTTGGACGGAGGTTCATCTTCCAGCAGGACAATGATCCTAAGCATACTGCTAAAGCAACTTGAGTGGTTTAAGGGGAAACATTTAAATGTATTGGCATGGCCTAGTCAAAGCCCAGACCTCAATCCATATGAGAATCTGTGGTATGACTTAAAGATTGCTGAACACCAGCGGTACCCATCCAACTTGAAGGAGCTGGAGAAGTTTTGCCCTGAAGAATGAAAATCTGACAAAAATCCCAGTGGCTAGATGTGCATAAAGTGTTTATAAAGACATACCCCAAGAGAGTTGCAAAGACAAAGCCATATCTCAGACTGTCCAATAAAAAGATTAAGATGGGAAAAATAACACAAACAATGGACAGAGGAACTCTGCCTAGAAGGCCAGCATCCCAGAGTCGCCTGTTCACTGTTGATGTTGAGACTGGTGTTTTGCGGGTACTATTCTATTCAGGTTTGAGCCAGTTTGTGCTGTTCTGTGGGAACAGTACAAAGCGTTGTATGAGATCTTCCATTTCTTGGCAATTTCTGGCATGGAATAGCCTTCATTTCAGAAGAATAAACTGACGAGTTTCAAAGGAAAGGACTTTGTTTCTGGCCATTTTGAGCCTGTAATCGAACCCACAAATGTTGATGCTCCAGATACTCAACTAGTCTAAAGAAGGCCAGTTTTATTGCTTCTTTAATCAGGACAACAGTTTTCAGCTGTGCTAACATAATTGCAAAATAGTTTTCTAATGATCAATTAACCTTTTAAAATGATAAACTTTGATTAGCGAACACAACTTGCCATTGGAACAGGAGTGATGGTTACTGATAATGGGCCTCTGTACACCTATGTAGATATTCCATTAAATATCAGCCATTTCCAGCTACAAGAGTCATTTACAAAATTATCAATGTCTACACTGGATTTCTGATCAATTTGATGTTATTTTAATCGGGAAAAAAGGCTTTTCTTTCAAAAATAAGGACATTTCTAAGTGACCCCAAACTTTTATTTATATATATATATACATACATACATACATACATACATACAGTGGGGAGAATAAGTATTTGATACACTGACGATTTTGCAGGTTTTCCTACTTACAAAGCATGTAGAGGTCTGTCATTTGTATCATAGGTACACTTCAACTGTGAGAGACAAAAATCCAGAAAATCACATTGTATGATTTTTAAGTAATTCATTTGCATTTTATTGCATGACATAAGTGTTTGATACATCAGAAAAGCACTATACTATAATATAGTTTTGATTCATGTATTTCTGTTTTGAGAAGGCATCTACATTTTGAAAAGGCATTTACTGTTTTCCAAAAAGCCACAGAGTTCTGTGTCTTGTGGACTCTGTTTTGAAAAGCCCTCCACTGAGACTGACAAACAGCTACAGGTACCTTCAGTCCAAAACCTAATTATTTCAATGTATTCTCAGCTGTGCCTCAAGTAATACAACAACTGATATATTACCCGTATTATCATATACAGTATCTTCGAGTTTTGAAATGTAATTGTGGTATGAGAAGAACAGCATTGACAAGCATAGTCAATATGCTGTGATAATGGATTAGACCTATGGCACAAACCTCATTCCTACAGTTTTAAAAGGTAACATTTTTAAGTGTTGTTTTGAATAAAATTCTGAGTGGGAGATCTTGGCTTGTATTTTGATTCATAAAGCAATGTTGACTCAGAAAAGGTGAATGACCACTGCCCTAGACATATTGAACATGATGCTAGACTCCAGATCAAATACCCTGGTATCCCCAGATATCTTTCATCCTCCTCCTCTTCATCCTCCACATTTTGACTTCGTTCTCCATTCCCTCACATTCCTACCATCTTACTCAGTACATCTTCTTGTAACAACTTCTCACGACTATCTCATGAAATGTGTGTGTCTATCTCCTTTACAGAAAGTGGATAAGGTATTTCAGAGTGGGATGCCAGAGGCCCCAACCAAGAGTTAATTTAAGTAGCAGGGAAAGGTTTGTCCTTTGTGACATTCAAGTAAAATATATGCATGAATTTTGATATTTTCAGCTACTGTAGTAAAAATGTACAGTAATGTGTCCATGGTATACAGCAGTTTCTGTAGAATAGAAGTCATGTGTGGCTCAGTATGGGGTCACAAACTCACATATTATATTATTAGTCTATAACAAATATTTGAGCGTAATTCCTTAAGATCAAGTTGTTAACACAACATTCAAAGATACCAAAATGCCACACAACTTAACAAGAGTGTCCTTTATCCATGTCCATGTCCATCTATTATCCATGTCCAAATCCTTAAGTATACTCTGCATCTCTTCATTTACATGGTGGATATTTAAGGAGAGCACATTTCCCACTACCGTCATTTTATCTGTTTCAAAAGAGAAAGGAGGTGCTATCTGGGGACCTTGATAAGTATTTGACAATACATCCATTGATTGCGCTGAGGCTGACACAGAGTGCAGTGTTACTGGTAAACCACGAGACAGATTCCCCCCTCCTCATCACAAGTTCAACAAACTCCTCGGAACACCATAAATGTGGCACTAGCAGGCTTGCCATTGATCTTTTAATAGACATTCCCAATTATTCACACTTCCCAGCCGTGTGATTGAAATGGGTAACGCTGTGCCAACTCAAAGCCTCAATGTTGTCGATCACACTCCTTAAGGAGGGAGACATATGGCTCACAGTGTGCATGCTGTCAAATACACTTTGTGTGGTCCTGTTGCGTTTTCAAACACTGACCTTAGGTCTCCCTGTCTTCAATGCGGCTCACAAGATGCCTTTCTAAGTCACAAGGTGTAAAAATGTATTTGGGAAGTACAAATGTGACCGACTTCCTCAATTCAGTGTAACGTAGCAAAATTTGGAATTGTGTTTTTTTTACATTGGATAAAAGTATAGACTCAGAGCTACAAAATGCAATATTATACACTGCAGTTGAGGAACAATGGGAAAGTAATTTTGCTTTGATAGTTGATAAACTTGTAACCCCACTTTTGAGAAAATGTTTTGGTACACCTACTGGAGAGCTCTTCTTTGTCTACACTCATTCAGCATTGTTCACACCCTCTTAAGCCTTAGCCTCACCTATCTTTTTAAGGATTCACATGAGGCCATATGCTAAACAGAGTGAGTGTAATGTAGACTCTGGGAGTCGAGAAGCAGGTGCAGGTGGTTAGTTTAATAATATAATGAACATGGAAAGATACAAGACAAGAGTAGTGTTGAGACATGAAACACATAGTCAGTTCCCTTCCCCAGGCAGGACTAGGGGAGTTCAGTGAAGTGATGGAGTCCAGGTGTGTCTCATGAGGTGCAGGTGCGCGTAACGAAAGTGCCAGGTGTGTGTTTAATGATAGTAGTCAGAGCCAGTGATTAGTAAACTGGCAACGTTGAGCGCCGGAGAGGTGGAGCGGGAGTAGATGTGACAGTGAGTAAGGTAGTGTAGTTAACAACCAAAGATTTCAAGACTAAAAATGGTGAAAGTAGTAGCCTTCAATAAAGGAAAAGCTCCAGGTAAAAAATACACTATCTAGTGCTTGGCCTACATCCTAATCTGACTTTGGTGCAGGTCATAATTTTCTTCACATTACCATATCTGGTAAACACACACCACATCAAATAAAACGGTTGTTTGTCACATGCACAGGATGCAGAAGGTGTAAACAGTACAGTGAAATGGCTACTTGCATAGTAACAATAGTAACAAAAATAAATTGTCCAGATAACAATATTGTATAAATATTTTGCAATTATTAGATGATGATTACCCAGACACATTTGTCTTAATTGATGGGACATGAAATACATTGTATAACCACCCCCAGCCACATATACAGTGGCTTGTGAAAGTATTCACCCCCCTTGGCATTTTTCCTATTTTGTTGCCTTTACAACCTGTAATAAAATAGATTTTTGGGGGGTTTGTATCATTTGATTTTTCTTGTGAAACAAACAAGAAATAAGACCAAAAAAAATAAAACTTGAGGATGCATGACTATTCACCTCCCCAAAATCAATACTTTGTACAGCCACCTTTTGCAGCAATTACAGCTGCGTGTGTCTTGGGGTATGTCTCTATAAGCTTGGCACACCAAGCCACTGGGATTTTTGCCCATTCTTCAAGGCAAAACTGCTCCAGCTCCTTCAAGTTGGATGGGTTCCACTAGTGTACAGCAATCTTTAAGTCATTACCACAGATTCTCAATTGGACTGAGGTCTGGGCTTTGACTAGGCCATGCCAATACATTTAAATATTCAAATCAAATGTTATTTGTCACATACACATGGTTAGCAGATGTTAATGCGAGTGTAGCGAAATGCTTGTGCTTCTAGTTCCGACAATGCAGTAATATGCCTCTGACAGTCTCTATGGGGGTGCCACAGGGTTCAATTCTTGGAACGACTCTCTTCTCTGTATACATCAATGATGTCACTCTTGCTGCAAGTGAGTCTCTGATCCACCTCTACGCAGACGACACCATTCTGTATACTTCTGGCCCTTCTTTGGACACTCTGTTAACAACCCTCCAGGCAAGCTTCAATGCCATACAACTCTCCTTCCGTGGCCTACAAGTAAAACTAAATGCATGTTCTTCAACCGATCACTACCTGCACCTGCCCGCCTGTCCAACATCACTACTCTGGATGGCTCTGACTTAGAATATGTGGACAACTACAAATACCTAGGTGTCTGTTTAGACTGTAAACTCTCCTTCCAGACTCACATCAAACATCTCCAATCCAAAGTTAAATCTAGAATCGGCTTCCTATTTCGCAACAAAGCATCCTTCACTCATGCTGCCAAACATACCCTTGTAAAACTGACCATCCTACGAATCCTCGACTTCGGCGATGTCATTTACAAAATAGCCTCCAATACCCTACTCAATAAATTGGATGCAGTCTATCACAGTGCCATCCGTTTTGTCACCAAAGCCCCATATACTACCCACCACTGCGACCTGTACGCTCTCGTTGGCTGGCCCTCGCTTCATACTCGTCGCCAAACCCACTGGCTCCAGGTCGTCTACAAGACCCTGCTAGGTAAGGTCCCCAGCAGGTATATCTCTCTGGTCACCCCCAAAACCAATTCTTCCTTTGGCCGCCTCTCCTTCCAGTTCTCTGCTGCCAATGACTGGAACGAACTACAAAAATCTCTGAAACTGGAAACACTTATCTCCCTCACTAGCTTTAAGCACCAGCTGTCAGAGCAGCTCACAGATTACTGCACCTGTACATAGCCCATCTATAATTTAGCCCAAACAACTACCTCTTTCCCTGCTGTATTTATTTATTTATTTTGCTCCTTTGCACCCCATTATTTCTATCTCTACTTTGCACATTGTTCCACTGCAAATCAACCATTCCAGTGTTTTACTTGCTATATTGTATTTACTTCGCCACCATGGCCTTTTTTGCCTTTACCTCCCTTATCTCACCTCACTTGCTCACATTGCTTATAGACTTATTTTTCTAATGTATTATTGACTGTATGTTTGTTTTACTCCATGTGTAAATCTGTGTTGTTGTATGTGTCAAACTGCTTTGCTTTATCTTGGCCAGGTCGCAATTGTAAATGAGATCTTGTTCTCAACTTGCCTACCTGGTTAAATAAAGGTGAAATAAAAATAAAATAAATATCAGAGTAATCTAACCTAACATTTTCACAACAACTACCTTATACATACGTGTAAAGGAATGAATAAGAATATTTACATTTTTAAAAATCCATGAATGAGTGATGGTATAGCACGGCATAGGCAAGATGCAGTGGATGGTATAGAGTACAGTATATACATATGAGATGAGCAATGTAGGATATTTAAACATCATATGAAGTGGCATTGTTTAAAGTGGCTAGTGATACATTTATTACATCAATTTTATCCATTATTGAAGTGGCTGGAGTTGAGTCAGTATGTTGGCAGCAGCCACTCAATATTAGTGATGGCTGTTTAACAGTCTGATGGCCTTGAGATTGAAGCTGTTTTTCAGTCTCTCGGTCCCTGCTTTGATGCACCTGTACTGACCACGCCTTCTGGATGATAGCGGGGTGAACAGGCAGTGGCTCGGGTGGTTGTTGTCCTTGATGATATTTTTTGGCCTTCCTGTGACATCGGGTGGTGTAGGTGTCCTGGAGAACAGGTAGTTTATAGGTGATGCGTTGTGCAGACCTCACTACCCTCTGGAGAGCCTTGCGGTTATGGGCGGAGCAGTTGCCGTACTAGGTGACGATACAGCCCGACAGGATGCTCTTGATTGTGCATCTGTAAAGGTTTGTGAGTGTTTTTGGTGACAAGCCGAATTTCTTCAACCTCCTGAGGTTGAAGAGGTGCTGCTGCGCCTTCTTCACCACGCTGTCTGTGTGGGTGGACTATTTCAGTTTGTCCGTGATGTGTACCCCAGAGGAACTTAAAACTTTCTACCCTCTCCACTACTGTCCCATCGATGTGGATAGGGGGGTGCTCCCTTTGCTGTTTCCTGAAGTCCACGATCATCTCCTTTGTTTTGTTGAGTGTGAGGTTATTTTCCTGACACCACACTCCGAGGGCCCTCACCTCCTCCCTGAAGGCTGTCTCGTCTTTGTTGGTAATCAAGCCTACCACAGTAGTGTCGTCTGTAAACTTGATGATTGAGTTGGAGGCGTGCATGGCAACGCAGTCATGGGTGAACTGGGAGTACAGGAGAGGGCTGAGAACGCACCCTTGTGGGGCCCCAGTGTTGAGGATCAGCGGGGTGGAGATGTTGTTACCTACCCTCACCACCTGGGGGGGAAGTCCAGGACCCAGTTGCACAGGGCGGGGTCGAGACCCAGGGTCTCGAGCTTGATGACGAGTTTGGAGGGTACTATGTTGTTAAATGCTGAGCTGTAGTCGATGAACAGCATTTTCACATAGGTATTCCTCTTGTCTAGGTGGGTTAGGACAGTGTGATTGCGATTGCGTCGTCTGTGGACCTGTTGGGGCGGTAAGCACTTTGGAGTTGGTCTAGGGTGTCAGGTAGGGTGGAGGTGATATGGTCCTTGACTAGTCTCTCAAAGCACTTCAAGATGACGGAAGTGAGTGCTACAGGGCAGTAGTCATTTAGCTCAGTTACCTTAGCTTTCTTGGGAACAGGAACAATGGTGGCCCTCTTGAAGCATGTGGGGACAGCAGACTGGGATAAGGATTGATTGAATATGTCCGTAAACACACCAGCCAGCTGGTCTGCGCATGCTCTGAGGACGTGGCTGGGGATGCCGTCTGGGCCTGCAGCCTTGC
The DNA here is from genome assembly GCF_018296145.1 of Oncorhynchus tshawytscha. NCBI lineage: Eukaryota > Metazoa > Chordata > Actinopteri > Salmoniformes > Salmonidae > Oncorhynchus > Oncorhynchus tshawytscha. Next base: position 49,238,295 of record NC_056440.1, on the reverse strand, counting down.
GAGGGTTGACACGTTTAATTGTTTTGCTTGCGTTGGCTGCAGTAAAGGAGAGCCCGCAGGTTTTGGTAGCGGGCAGTGTCAGTGGCACTGTGGTGTCCTCAAAGCGAGCAAAGAAGTTGTTTAGTCTGTCTGGCAACGACTGCGCTGGTTTTCCTTTTATAGTCCGTGATTGACTGTAGACCCTGCCTGACATACCTCTCGTGTCTGAGCCGTTGAATTGCGACTCTACTTTGTCTCTATACTGACGCTTAGCTTGTTTGAATGCCTTGCGGAGGGAATAGCTACACTGTTTGTATTCGGTCATGTTTCCAGTCACCTTGCCCTGATTAAAAGCAGTGGTTCGTGCTTTCAGTTTCGCGCGAATGCTGCCATCAATCCATGGTTTCTGGTTTGGGAATGTTTTAATAGACGCTGTGGGTACGACATTGCCGATGCACTTGCTAATAAACCCGCCCACCGAATCAGCGTATACATCAATGTTGTTGTTCGCTGCAATGTGGAACATATCTCAGTCCACGTGATCGAAGCAACCTTGAAGCGTGGAAACCGATTGGTCGGACCAGCGTTGAACAGACCTGAGCGCGGGAGCTTCCTGTTTTAGTTTCTGTCTATAGGCAGGGAGCAACAAAATGGAGTCGTGGTCAGCTTTTCCAAAAGGAGGGCGAGGGAGGGCCTTATATGCATTGTGGAAGTTAGAATAACAATACTCTAGGGTTTTGCCAGCCCTGGTTGCACAATCGATTTGCTGATAGAATTTAGGGAGCCTTGTTTTCAGATTAGCCTTGTTAAAATCCCCAGCTACAATAAATGCAGCCTTTCCAGTTTACATAGAGTCAAATGAAGTTCATTCAGGGCCATCGATGTGTCTGCCCCGGGGGGATATATGCGGCTGTGATTATAATAGAAGAGAATTCTCTAGGTAGATAATGTGGTCGGCATTTGATTGTGAGGAATTATAATTCAGAAGGACTTGAGTTCCTGTATGTTGTTATGATCACACTACGTCTCGTTAATCATAAGGCATACACCCCCGCTCTTCTTCGTACCAGAAAGATGCTTGTTTCTGTCGGTGCGATGCGTGAAGAAACCAGCTGGATGTACCGACTCCGATAGCATGTCTCAAGTGAGCCATGTTTCCGTGATACAAATAACGTTACATGTGCCCATCTACGGAGCCTGACCAGTAGACTGCTCCGTCTGCCCCTTTTTCGGCATCATTGTTTTGGGTCGCCGGCTGGGATCCGATCCATTGTCCTGGGTGGTGGGCAAAACAGAGGATCCGCTTCGGGAAAGTTGTATTCCTGGTCGTAATGTTGGTGAGTTGACGTTGCTCTTATATCCAATAGTTCATCCCGACTGTATGTAATAAAACCTAAGATTACCTGGGGTAACAATGTAAGAAATACCACATAAAAAAACAAAATACTGTATAGTTTCCTATGAACGAGAAGCAAAGCGGCCATCTCTGTCCCCTTAAACCACTCGAGTGTTGCTTTAGCAGTATGCTTAGGGTCATTGTCCTGCTGGAAGGTGAACCTCCGTCCAAGTCACAAATCTCTGGAAGACTGAAACAGGTTTCCCTTAAGAATTTCCCTGTATTTAGAGCCATCCATCATTTCTTCAATTCTGACCAGTTTCCCAGTCCCTGCTGATGAAAACATCCCGACAGCATGATGCTGCCACCACCATGCTTCACTGTGTGAATGGTGTTCTCGGGGTGATGAGAGGTGTTGGGTTTGCGCCAGACATAACGTTTTCCTTGATGGCCAAAAATATAAATTTGAGTCTCATCTGACTGGAGTACCTTCTTCCATATGTTTGGGAAGTATCCCACATGCCATTTGGCGAACACCAAATGTGTTTGCTTATTTTCTTCTTTAAGCAATGGCTTTTTTCTGGCCACTCTTCTGTAAAGCCCAGCTCTGTGGAGTGTATGGCTTAAAGTGGTCCTATGGTAAAGATACTCCAATCTCCGCTGTGGAGCTTTGCAGCTTCTTCAGGGTTATCTTTGGTCTCTTTGTTGCCTCTCTGATTAATGCCCTCCATGACTGGTCCGTGAGTTTTGGTGGGCAGCCCTCTCTTGGCAGGTTTGTTGTGGTGCCATATACTTTCCATCTTTTAATAATGGATTTAATGGTGCTCCTTGGGATGTTCAAAGTTTCTGATATTTTTTTATAACCCAACCCTAATCTGTACTTCTCCACAACTTTGTCCCTGACTTGTTTGGAGAGCTCCTTGGTCTTCATGGTGCTGCTTACTTGGTGGTGCTCCTTGCTTAGTGGTGTTGCAGACTCTGGGGACTTTCAGAACAGGTGTATATATACTGAGATCATGTAACAGATCATGTGACACTTGAGTGGACTTTTTAAAAACAAATTATGTGACTTCTGAAGGTAATTGGTTGCACCAGATCTTATTTAGGGGCTTCATAGCAAAGGGGGTGAATACATATGCATGCACCACTTAAGTTTTTTTTTTTTTTTGCATTTATCGAAACAACTTATTTAATTTCACTTCACCAATTTGGACTGTTTTGTGTATGTCCATTACATGAAATCCAAATAGAAATCAATTTAAATGACAGGTTGTAATGCAACGAAATCGGAGAAACACCAAGGGGGATGAATACTTTTGCAAGGCACTGTAGTGAGGTGGATGGGTCACTAATGTCTAAACATGTACACTTGTTCATGATATCCAATAGATGGCCGTAATCACCCCCAGACACACCTGGCTAACTTGATGGGTCATGTGAAAGAGAGGCTATAATCACCCCACATTCAGGTCGAGCTAAGTGGACGGGTCTCTACAGAAGGTGTAAACTGTAAAGTGAAATGGTTACTTGCATAGTAGCAATATCAAAAATAGAAAGTGTCAATATATATATTAAAAAATATCAATACCAGTAGAGCTTGTATTTATTACTTTTTTATTTAACCCTTATTTTACCAGGTAAATTGACTGAGAACACATTCATATTTACAGCAAAGACCTGGGGAATAGTTACAGGAGGAGAGAACAAACAATATCAATAATGATATCAGTGATAGTGGTGATAGATGAGGTAGGTATATGCATACAATTCGGGGTAAAGTGGCTGAGCAGCAGGATAAAAACATTATTAGTAGCATACACTTATGGTGTGTGTGTGTGTGTGTTAGGAGAGAGTCATGTGAATGTGTATAGAGGCATTGGAGATAATCTGGATGACTGGGAACGCGCCCCCAGTGATGGGCTGGTCCGTACGCCCTATGCATGAACAAGGGAATCTGTATTCGGATAGCTTGTTTCTGTCCTGCCCTTGACTTTGGTGCAGGGCATGTGATGTCCATGCCCTCTTTTTCTCAAAACTCCCAGATCTTTTCAAAAGTAAATGTATGTCTAGTTGTGTCCAGTCCAGGTGGTGCTTGTTCAGTCAGTCCATTTATGGGAGAAAGCACATCAGAGTTGCGAGGCAGCGTTGCGAGGCAGCTGAAACCTGGCCCCGACTGAGTCAAGGCCATCAGACTGTTAAATAGCCATCACCAGCACATTAGAGACTGCTGCCCTATATAGACTTGAAATCACTGGCCACTTTAATGATGGAACACGAGTCACTTTAATAATGTTTACATATTTTGCATTACTCATCTCATATACTGTATTCTATCCTATTCTACTGTATCTTAGCCTATGCCGCCCTGATATTACTTGTCCAAGTATTTATATATTCTTAATTCCATTCCTTTACTTTAGATTTGTGTGTATTGTTGGGAAATTTTCAGATATTACTTGTTAGATATTACTGAACTGTTTGAGCTAGAAACACAAGCATTTCACTATACCAGCAATAACATCTGCTAAACACATGTAGATGACAAATAACATTTTCTATGATTTGAACACTCCTTGGCAACATCAACACCAGGCTACAGAGCATTGAAGCTGTAAAACAGGAAAATAGACTAAACAAATGTGGAAGACATTACAACCTTGCATAACATCAATTCACCTCCCAAGTTTAGATAATAAGAATAACCTCATACAATGCAATGAAAATGATATTCACCTGAAGTGCTGGTACTGCTTGATCTGTGGCAGTGGCCTGAGGTACGGAGTCGGGTGTTGTTGCCAGCCATAGCTTTCCACCAGCACCATACCATCCTCCAGTCCAACCAGCTGTGGGATGTTGACCCCTGTCATAGTGCTGTCCTTCACAACACCAGCAATCTCAGACAAAGTGTTCACTCTGGTCTTTCGGAAGCGCTGCTTGATGAGGCCGAAGAACCAGTCAGGGGCAAACTTGGTCCAGACTGGTCAAGACTGTGGTGGAGCGTGTGCATGGTCCACCAGGCACAATACCAGAGCACAATCTTGTTCTTGTTAAAAAGTAGATGTGACCAGGCTGCATAGGGTCAGAAGGATAGTGCATCTGTAAACAACAAAAAAATAACAGAGAAATGAAAATGATTCGTCACATCCCTGTCAGTCTTTCTTACACAGGTCAGTGAAAGACATGTGCCTGGGTCCATAATACCAACCAATAATATTCTAGCAATACAAACCGATTGTCATATCGAGCCACCATGCATAAAATGCTGCAGTATGAATCTGCAGGTAGCTAAAGCGAACCAACTAGGTTCAATGTTATCTAGCTAGCTAACATTTGGCTATAGCTAGCAATGTAAATGGATTTCTGAGATACGAATAAAATTACTACACAGATCATACACGTAGCTGGCTAACAGTGCCAGTTAACACTTGAAATGAAAACAACTTTCTGACAAAATTAGAAGAGAAAAGAGAAATTAAAATGAATTGTACACATCCCTGTCAGTCGGTCTTTACACAGGTCAGTGAAAAACGTGTGTCATACTGAGACATAGGTCTCTTTCACAGATGAGCCCTGAATTACATAAATTACAGAAAATACACATCAATATGAATTTAGACATGTAAATTAGTTAGCTATCTATACAATGCACCATAATCCCAAGTCATGCAGTACTAGCATAACAAACCAATTGTCGTAGCTAACCACGATGCATGAAATGCAGTAATATAAATCTGAAGCCCAGTCAAAACGGTGGGGTTTGTGTCTATTCCGTTTGAGTCTCTGGGTACTCGGTATCGACTCGGCATCGACTCGGGGGGCTTCATATGGGCCAAGCTTTTCCTAAGTCTGGCAAAATCATATTACTATGGGTTCCGGCTAATGGTACTCAGACCGAGTCCACTTCAGCATATCTGTTCCGATTCACTTTTTCAGAAGTAGGGCCATATGAGGTTTTTATTTGGCAGGTGATGGAAGAATAAAAAAACAAATGAATGTAATAATTTCACCTCGAATTTGCGAGGTCATTTGCAAGGAAAGATTTGGCCTATTAGGCTCTTAGTATCAGACCTCAGGATAAGACCCAGATGCAGACAGTTCGAAGTAATAAAAGTTTATTACAAAAACAGGGGGCAGGAAAACGATAGGTCAAGGGCAGGCAGAGGTCAGTTATCCAGAGCAGAGTCCGAAAGGTACAGAACGGCAGGCAGGCTCAGGGTCAAGGCAGGCAGAATGGTCAAAACCGGAAAAACAGGGACTAGAGCGAAAACAGGAGTATGGGAAAACGCTGGTAGAGGATCCGCTTGACGAGACAAGACGAACTGGCAACAGACGAACAGAGAACACAGGCATACATACACAGGGGGCCAACATACACATAATGGGGCCAAATGGGCGACACCTGGAGGGGGGTGGAGACAAGCACAAAGACAGGTGAAACAGATCAGGGTGTGACAATTCGATAGAGAAGGATCCTAGAGAATCTATGCTAATAACTGAATGAGATTTTACTACAGATTTGTTTTTAGAGCCCCACTCACACTAATTCTATAGCAGTCATTCGGCCAATCTTCACTTAATATAATGGCATTAGCGATTTTTAGGCATTTGCTGGTGGCCACATTAATTATAGGACGACTTGGCATACATGATCCACGACAGTGTCATAGGCCTACCATTGAAAAACAGGCTAGATAAATAACCACCATGACAGTCAATGGAAAAAAATCATGGCGCTTGAAACGTGATGATTGTCGGTTCAATTCCCGGGGCCACGAATGAAAAATCAATGCATGCATACTGTGGATTTAGATTAAACTGATGATAATGGTTTATTTCATTTCATGTGTACTATGGCAGCTAAACACTGAATTACTGTAACACATACAACACTTATATTTATTTTTGTATATGGTCCCGGTAGTTCTGTGTTTCGTTGCCTACCTGAAGGATTTGGATCTTGCACGTGGTCGACCACAAAACAATAAATAGTTTTGCGAAACTATTCATTGTTGACCCTGTACAATCAAGGGGTCAATCAGATGCTGTCTTCATTCATTGAAAAGCAAATCTATAAAAAAAGGAAAATAAATTATAAGTATAATGTAAAACAACATTCTATAGGTTGACTGATTAGTGTTTCCAGCTGATCCCATTCCTCAGTTGGATGCCATGTAAAGCCATGTGCTCCACAATACATGTCTTCCTGCCAGCAGACTTGGTCCCTCCACTCTCAGCCTATCTGACAGACAGTCTCCACCAGTGGCAATTTTAGCATGTAAATCTTGGTGGGGCAAACTCCCAAAAAAGCCACTACACAACACAACACTAAACAATACATTAATTGCACTATAACGGTTACAAACGGTGCCCACAAACTGTTAGGCCCTACAGAAAGCTGTCCCAACAGCATAGCTTTCTTTTCAGCACCACGGAGTGAATCCTTACCGCCGCTACACCTGGCTATCAGCGGAGCCTTGTCTGGCAACGAAAAAGTAAATTCAGTCTCATTCACTGCCTTTTTAAAAAACATAGTTGATATGGCTGACTTGCTTAAAATAATGTGGTTACTACTGACAATTGAGATCTACAAACTATGATCATAATTTTGATTAAGACAATGAGCGAGCTAGGATGGACGTAGTCAGAATACCTATTTGTTCAGCACTTTGAAATGTACAGCGACAGAACTCAGAACATGCGCCATTCTTACAGTATACTCCCTGTACACCAAGTCAGAACCGTATGTTAAATAAAGGGGGCATATGAGCAGACAATGAAAGCTCTTACAAAATTCGATAATTACATTGCTCTAAAACAGGTTACAGGCTACATGTGCACCATCAGAACATTAGGCGAAATTAAGAGTGGTAAATAGACCAAATTATTAGGGTGAGGCACATGGGCAACTAACAGCTTACTACACAACATACATTTAGTATTACTTTTTTAGCTACAGTATACATATCTCCCTGGCATATTACTTCATTTATGCAGCAGCATACAAGACATTTTTGGACTCACCTTGTTGTGATGTGCTCACTTGAACAGAAAGGTGGCTCGTCGGTGTCACGTTTACTCCCCATTTCCGGCGCTCGACGTCGCCAGTTGTCTCATCATTACGCAAACCTGCCACCATCGTTACATGCACCTGTGCCTCATGAAACTCATGGACTCCATCACCTTCCTGATTTCCTCCCCTATATCTGTCACTCCCGTTGGTTCTTTCCTCAGGCATTATTGACACTGTTTCATGTCTGTACGCTTTTCGTATTTCTTGTTTTTCTATGTTCTATTAATTATTACATTTGCATTCCCTGTACTTGCTTCCCGACTCCCACGTTACAGTCGGTCCTTCTTGTGGGGATGTTTTGTCATCAAAGTCTGGCATTCTCTAGATTTATGGTGCTTTCAAAACAACTGGAAATTTGGAAAAAACAAGGTTGAATCATAAAGTCAGTGATCTTCAGGTCGGAGCTCTAGAAAATGACCCGAGTTCCCGACTTGGAATTCCGAGTTGGATGACCGCTCAAAACGTATTTTCCCAGTCGTAGCTAGTTTCCCAGTTGTCTTGAACTCACTGAAGTCTGAGATTTGCCAGTTCCGAGTTGCCAGTTGTTTTGAACGATGCAAAAGTCATGCTGTATTGACAGCATTGCCAAAGTATTCAACCTTTTCAGGCCCATGGCATGTGAATGTTTATCCTTTTAAGCTTGGAAAAGAGACACTTAAACCCAGACTTGGACCACACACCCACTCCACTGAATAACAGGCTAGTGATTGCTTTGCGGTTAGCCACTGATCACTACCAAAGCACTCATTGTTGAATTTGCGATTTCCAACTTGTTGTGTAATGTTCATGTCCAATGGGCGATGAGCACTGATACATTTTTCTATAATGTCTCTTCATAAGACAAGGATTGAAAAGGATTTGCCAGTAGATTGTCAACTTGATTCATGATGACTGCTTGTCTCGATTGCTAGCTAAGTGAAAATATGATATTGACATGATCAGTGCAATCAAAGCCACGGTAGATATAACGTGATTTGACGTCATTTTATCTGTGGCCAAGGACTTTGAGCCTTCTAGGATGGGCACTTCTAATGTAACTCTATGACAGCATGCATGGGCTTGAATTTTCGAGCTCTCCCCATAGATTTTGCAATGAAGTAATGTCCCCATGAGTGACAGAACACTGAGGCAATTCACGGCGCAACTAGAGAGAAAGCATTGAGCTAGGCTGAAACATCTGCATTGTGGCGCTGCCTTACTCAAGAAAGAAAAAAAGAGACCATGTTTGTGTGCAGCTTTATCAACTAAATGATCATGTTTTTTTTACATTGTTTGCAAACTGATATGTGACACGTATTAATGCCAAAATAAAATGCAAAATAGGCTAAAATAAATAAACAGGTGGGAATCAAAACAGGTGAGGTTCTGCCCCACCTGCCCTGAATGACAGGTCGCCACTGGTCTCCACCTTCCACCACAATGTGCCAAATACTCAGACTGTTCACAGCTAGAAGCATATGTGTGACACAACAGTTCACTCATAATTAACATATAATTTGTTGAACAACAATTACAGTCCATCGATTCTGGTCTACAATACTTTTTAACTTTCCACTAATAATAACTATAAGTATAATGTAAAACAACATTCTATAGGTTGAATGATGAGTGTTTCTAGTTTACCCCCTTCCTCACTTGAACCACATGTACAGTGATGTGCTCTACAATACATGCCTTCTTGTTTGTCTCTCTGATGGACTGTCTCCACCTTCCACCACCGTGCACCAAATACTCAACATGTGAATCTGAAGGCTGACTTCCTGAGCCTGAGCTGGTGTGGCTGGACAGTAAAGGAGTCAATCTCAAATGTGAAAACTTTTCAAAGGTGTGTAGGCTTTCACTAGGCATTGTATACCCATTGATTCTTGAAGAAAATAAGTTATGAATGGTTGTTGAGCTTAGTTGAACTGTTCTTCCCCATCAGATCCAAACATAGGCCTGTTTAACTGAAAACAAACACTGTATAGCCTCAAAACATGGTTTAAACTATAATTTGTATATAATGGATGGCCAGTCCTTGCCTACATAGCTCCTATATGTTTATGGTGAGGGTTATCTGGGATCCTTGGAAATTCCCAAACCTTACACATAACCAAATCCCTTAACCATTTTATATGTCAACTTCAATGGGGTAGGGGTGTCCAAAGTATTCTAAGTAGCACGGACCATATGTTTATCATCTGAGAGCTATATCCATGAATACTGGGCAGGGGATACAGTAGAATCGAGTGGTTTTGGGCCATTGCTGGGTCGTTTATGGCCCTAAAATGGCAGCTTTTGCTCAGTTCAGGATGTCCGATCTGGCCGTCAAATGATTCGGGCCTAGACTGTACCATCATTCATTTTGAACTCGGGACGGGTCCAGCTGCCAGACCCGGGCCAGAAGTTTTAGATCTGGCATGCCGGAATCAGGCTAGATGTTTGCTCAGCCTGGGAAGTAGTTAAAGCTAACCAACTAGGTTCAATGTTAGCACCTAGCTAACATTAGGCTATAACTAGCAAGGCAAATGGGTTTCTGAAATACAAATAATATAACTACACAGATCATACAAGTAACGTTTGCTAGCGTGCCAGCCAGCTAATCTTAGCTAGCTAGCTAACAGTACGCTTTAACTTGCAATGAAAACAACTTTCTGACACAATTAGAAATGTATAATATCTGAAAATGTAAATCAAATCAAATCAAATTTTATTTGTCACATACACATGGTTAGCAGATGTTAATGCGAGTGTAGCGAAATGCTTGTGCTTCTAGTTCCGACAATGCAGTAATAACGAGCAAGTAATCTAACTAACAATTCCAAAAAAAACTACTGTCTTATACACAGTGTAAGGGGATAAAGAATATGTACATGAGGATATATGAATGAGTGATGGTACAGAGCAGCATAGGCAAGATACAGTAGATGATATCGAGTACAGTATATACATATGAGATAAGTATGTAAACCAAGTGGCATAGTTAAAGTGGCTAGTGATACATGTATTTCATAAGGATGCAGTCGATGATATAGAGTACAGTATCAACGTATGCATATGAGATGAACAATGTAGGGTAAGTAACATTATATAAGGTAGCATTGTTTAAAGTGGCTAGTGATATATTTACATCATTTCCCATCAATTCCCATGATTAAAGTGGCTGGAGTAGAGTCAGTGTCATTGACAGTGTGTTGGCAGTAGCCACTCAATGTTAGTGGTGGCTGTTTAACAGTCTGATGGCCTTGAGATAGAAGCTGTTTTTCAGTCTCTCGGTCCCAGCTTTGATGCACCTGTACTGACCTCGCCTTCTGGATGACAGCGGGGTGAACAGGCAGTGGCTCGGGTGGTTGATGTCCTGATGATCTTTATGGCCTTCCTGTAGCATCGGGTGGTGTAGGTGTCCTGGAGGGCAGGTAGTTTGCCCCCGGTGATACAGCCCGCCAGGATGCTCTCGATTGTGCATCTGTAGAAGTTTGTGAGTGCTTTTGGTGACAAGCCAAATTTCTTCAGCCTCCTGAGGTTGAAGAGGCGCTGCTGCGCCTTCCTCACGATGCTGTCTGTGTGAGTGGACCAATTCAGTTTGTCTGTGATGTGTATGCCGAGGAACTTAAAACTTGCTACCCTCTCCACTACTGTTCCATCGATGTGGATGGGGGTGTTCCCTCTGCTGTTTCCTGAAGTCCACAATCATCTCCTTAGTTTTGTTGACGTTGAGTGTGAGGTTATTTTCCTGACACCACACTCCGAGGGCCCTCACCTCCTCCCTGTAGGCCGTCTCGTCGTTGTTGGTAATCAAGCCTACCACTGTTGTGTCGTCCGCAAACTTGATGATTGAGTTGGAGGCGTGCATGGCCACGCAGTCGTGGGTGAACAGGGAGTACAGGAGAGGGCTCAGAACGCACCCTTGTGGGGCCCCAGTGTTGAGGATCAGCGGGGAGGAGATGTTGTTGCCTACCCTCACCACCTGGGGCGGCCCGTCAGGAAGTCCAGTACCCAGTTGCACAGGGCGGGGTCGAGACCCAGGGTCTCGAGCTTGATGACGAGCTTGGAGGGTACTATGGTGTTGAATGCCGAGCTGTAGTCGATGAACAGCATTCTCACATAGGTATTCCTCTTGTCCAGATGGGTTAGGGCAGTGTGCAGTGTGGTTGAGATTGCATCGTCTGTGGACCTATTTGGGCGGTAAGCAAATTGGAGTGGGTCAAGGGTGTCAGGTAGGGTGGAGGTGATATGGTCCTTGACTAGTCTCTCAAAGCACTTCATGATGACGGATGTGAGTGCTACGGGCGGTAGTCGTTTAGCTCAGTTACCTTAGCTTTCTTGGGAACAGGAACAATGGTGGCCCTCTTGAAGCATGTGGGAACAGCAGACTGGTATAGGGATTGATTGAATATGTCCGTAAACACACCGGCCAGCTGGTCTGCGCATGCTCTGAGGGCGCGGCTGGGGATGCCGTCTGGGCCTGCAGCCTTGCGAGGGTTAACACGTTTAAATGTCTTACTCACTTCGGCTGCAGTGAAGGAGAGACCGCATGTTTCCGTTGCAGGCCGTGTCAGTGGCACTGTATTGTCCTCAAAGCGGGCAAAAAGTTATTTAGTCTGCCTGGGAGCAAGACATCCTGGTCCGTGACTGGGCTGGGTTTCTTCCTGTAGTCCGTGATTGACTGTAGACCCTGCCACATACCTCTTGTGTCTGAGCCGTTGAATTGAGATTCTACTTTGTCTCTGTACTGGCGCTTAGCTTGTTTGATAGCCTTGCGGAGGGAATAGCTGCACTGTTTGTATTCAGTCATGTTACCAGACACCTTGCCCTGATTAAAAGCAGTGGTTCGTGCCTTCAGTTTCACACGAATGCTGCCATCAATCCACGGTTTCTGGTTACGGAATGTTTTAATCGTTGCTATGGGAACGACATCTTCAACGCACGTTCTAATGAACTCGCACACCGTATCAGCGTATTCGTCAATGTTGTTGTCTGACGCAATACGAAACATCTCCCAGTCCACGTGATGGAAGCAGTCTTGGAGTGTGGAGTCAGCTTGGTCGGACCAGCGTTGGACAGACCTCAGCGTGGGAGCTTCTTGTTTTAGTTTCTGTCTGTAGGCAGGGATCAACAAAATGGAGTCGTGGTCAGCTTTTCCGAAAGGGGGCGGGGCAGGGCCTTATATGCGTCGCGGAAGTTAGAGTAACAATGATCCAGGGTCTTTCCACCCCTGGTTGCGCAATCGATATGCTGATAAAATTTAGGGAGTCTTGTTTTCAGATTAGCCTTGTTAAAATCCCCAGCTACAATGAATGCAGCCTCCGGATAAATCGTTTCCAGTTTGCAGAGAGTTAAATAAAGTTTGTTCAGAGCCATCGATGTGTCTGCTTGGGGGGATATATACGGCTGTGATTATAATCGAAGAGAATTCTCTTGGTAGATAATGCGGTCTACATTTGATTGTGAGGAATTCTAAATCAGGTGAACAGAAGGATTTGAGTTCCTGTATGTTTCTTTCATCACACCATGTCACGTTGGCCATAAGGCATACGCCCCCCGCCCGTCTTCTTACCAGAAAGTTTCTTACCAGAAAGATGTTTGTTTCTGTCGGCGCGATGCGTGGAGAAACCCGCTGGCTGCACCGCTTCGGATAGCGTCTCTCCAGTTAGCCATGTTTCCGTGAAGCAGAGAACGTTACAGTCTCTGATGTCCCTCTGGAATGCTACCCTTGCTCGGATTTCATCAACCTTGTTGTCAAGAGACTGGACATTGGCAAGAAGAATGCTAGGGAGTGGTGCACGATGTGCCCGTCTCCGGAGTCTGACCAGAAGACCGCTTCGTTTCCCTCTTTTTCTGAGTCGTTTTTTTTTTTGGTCGCTGCATGTGATCCACTCCGTTACACTGGTTGTAAGGCAGAACACAGGATCCGCATCGCGAAAAACATATTCTTGGTCATACTGATGGTGAGTTGACGCTGATCTTATATTCAGTAGTTCTTCTCGGCTGTATGTAAAGAAACCTAAGATGACCTGGGGTACTAGTGTAAGAAATAACACGTAAAAAAACAAAAAACTGCATAGTTTCCTAGGAACGCGAAGCGAGGCGGCCATCTCTGTCGGCGCCGGAAGTGTAGCTGGCTAGAATCTTACCCTGGATGAACGCTTCTCCCTGTGTGTCACAGATGCCATGGTTGCCCTTAGTTTTAAGATGTAATCCGGAGTCAGGTGTTTTATTCAACAGCCTTCTGTGTTCTCTTTTTTAGACACCCTTCACATTTGCAATCAAATGCCAGAATTATCTCCATCTCCTTAGCTATCATACTCTGCTTTTATTGTATTTTTAATCAACCTTTATTTAACTAGGCAAGTCAGTTAAGAACAAACTTTTTCCCACTGAACTTTGTTGATAACACCTACTAAATTCAGGGTAGCAATATTGTTGAAAGCAGTAGCAACACTTTTGCAGTTCTCCATAACTTAAAAAAAAGATGTGGTAGCAAGGATTATCTACACATACTGAGAAGCTCATGTTATAGACAGCATGCTACATGGTAGACCAATCCGAACTCATCTCTCGGCATGTCCTTTCTATCCATTATCACAGTTAATCCTGGCTAATGAGAAGGTTCCTGTCTTTTTCCGTGGCTAAATGAACTAGGCTCGTAAATGAACAATGTTGTTCTATTTATAGACGGCATACAAGTTTTTTTATTAAGGCACGTGAAAGTTCACATGTTCCAGAAGGCATTAGGTGCTGCTCAAATGCCTCTCCTGTGAAGTTGTGACGTGTGACATACGCCTAGAGACCGTGAAGAGACGAGAAGAGGAAGCCACTTCAAATAATTGTAGTTGTAACTACATTTCGATACTTTTCTGTATTGCAACATCTTTATGCACCCTCATGTTCAATGATTTCACTATAAACTGAAAGGAAAAGCGATTATATAAACATTTTTGATTATCAAATAAAAATCACTTCCTAAATTGAGTGACTTTATTCTAATTGAACTTAACCCTGTTACATATATCTTTAAAAAATGTACTTGAATGTGGGGGTGACAAATGTAACTGTTTAAATATTTATGTCTCCCCTGTTCCACCCCACAAATTACAACCTTGACTCGTGTATAGTGGACAGGAAAATTAAGCTCAGGTGTGATGGACAGTGGAAGTCTGACATTAATAAGTAGAATGAGAAATCACAGGCAATGAGCAGTAGCCAAAGCTAACATATATCATCTAGCAATTTGCTGTGGAGAGTCATCATAATGGTGAGGTTAGCTTCGTTAGATTATTTGTGTGTCTGCGTTTGTAGGGGAAATACCTTTTGGAGCCTGTCCTCCCCAATTAAGGTGCCATAAACCTCCTGGTTGGTATATCCTCAATTCATTGAACAGATCAGTTGTCTAGATCTATTTTTGAAAAGCAGGAACAAGCGTCAATAGACTTTATGGTAAAATAAAGGTTAAATGGAATAAAACATGTAATCTAATTTGACAAGCAAATTAACAAACTTGAAATGTGGGTTGAAAAATATATCTCCACGTGAGAACAACACATCACTAGGCTGTGATGGACAAAATATATGGACAAAATGATATGTTACAGGTTGATAAGAATTTCTATCCATTTCAAACAGTCCCCCAACCAAAACAAATGAGATGACGATAATCTAATAGTCTGATGTGGCTCATTCTCGTAAATCATGGATTGTTATTCCACTTAGTCCAATGGTCTGACATTTGATGTTGAACTCTGATCAATCAATAATAGAATCACGTGGCAATATTTATTTTTCACGTCACAGTACCATAGGGGTCTAACTAGAGTAGGACAGTTATCTGATAAAAACAGTGGTTGGTAAAGATAGAGTAAAATTATCATTTTAATCCCTGCTAAAGGGCCACTAGCTGCACTAGGACAACAACTTGCTAATGTGGGTATTAATAAACCTCCAGGCATAGCAGTGCCTACACCCTTGTGTACCTTGGTCAAGACACTGTATCCGCATTGACCCTGAAAAATACCAGCTCACATCCCTGTCAACAACACCCTCAACCTGCGGGTTAGGAGAAAAAAGGTCTGGGCTACAGGCAGAATGCCCACCATGAGACTAACTGTTTGTTGAGTTTCTGTGACCGGCCTTCCGGAGTGGAAACTTTTGGACACCCCCTGGTGGGGACCGGCGAGAGAGGGAGGGCCGGCAGGGATACTGGGAGGAGGTGCGGTGGCAATCGGCCAGGCACTGTTTACACTCTTTGCAGACAAGGGGTGGGGGTTAAAACAATGTCTGCTTTAATGGAGCATGGGCATAATGGGTTTCCTTTACCTTTGAACTCACACAGAAAATCCCTCCTAACCCTCTCTCAGGAATTCCATTGTCCTCACGCAAGTGAACACCACTGTCCTAACATGAACAAACCCACAATAAGAGACATGTCATGTTCTCCCTAGGCAGAGGGGTGTCACCAACATTAACAATGCTCAGACAGACACGTCCGCACAGATACAAGCATCAGTTGGCATAAGCGGATATGGACGGAAATGTATCTAATCTGATATTGGAAGCTAAGCAGGGTCGGGCATACTTGGTACTTGGATGGGAGAGTGCCTGGGAATACCAGATGCTTTAAGCTGTTTCTCTCTGTTGTGTCAAATTTCCTCTGAGTTTTATGTTTTAATTGTGATGTTGTGACTGGAAAAAAATAAAAACATTAAAAAGGTGACAGTGCTTTGAAGGAGGGGGCTGACACCAGCCACAAGTGGCTTCTTTTCCACGAGTGCCGTTGCTTATCCCCATACCACCCACAACACGGCCAATCTTATTTGATCTCGGAAGCTAAGCAGGGTCAGGCCTGGTTAGTACTTGGATCAGAGACTGCCTGGGTATACCAGGTGCTGTAAGCTTTTTCTCTCTGTTGTTCTCCCTTTCTCCAGCAGGGGCCACTGGAGCCCCACTGGTACTCCAGCTAAAGCTCTGAAATAATATTCAAATAAAGCCTCATCGTTTTGCTAGGCACTCCTTTCTGTGGAGGGCCCAATGCCATTATTCCACAGCGCCACAGTGTGGACACACAATGCTCATGTGTGATGCTGCTGTGGGAGGGTGACCGAAGAGATCAGCCTCCTCCTTGCTTTTACTCCAGTTCCTGTCCTTTCATTCCTTTAACACAGAAGATCAAGGGAGAGTGCGGACGCGGTCCCCCACCTCCCAGTCCGGAGATCGCTGCTGCCCGATACCACGCTGCTTGGTCCTTGTTTGGTGGGCGATTCTGTAACGGAATTATTCCTCCTCCTCTGACGAGGAGTATGAAATGTCGGACCAATGCGCAGCGTGGTATGTGTTCATGATGTTTATTAAATGAACAACAAAATACAAAATAACAAGGTGAAATAAACGAAAACCGAAACAGTCCTGAAAGGTGCAGAAAACACTAGACAGAAAATAAATCACCCACAAAACACAGGTGAGAAAAGGCTACCTAAGTATGATTCTCAATCAGAGACAACGAACGACACCTGCCTGATTGAGAACCATACCAGGCCAAACACATAAACACAACATAGAAAAAATAACATAGACTACCCACCCCAACTCAAGCCCTGACCAAACTATAACAAAGGAACTAAGGTAAGAACGTGACACCAGTGTCCAGTCATGGCCACCTAAACATCCACAGCTTCCAATTCGATTATTCATCCCCTCTCCTCCCTCCTGTAACTATTCCCCAGGCCGCTGCTGTAAATGATGTGTTCTCAGTCAACTTACCTGGTAAAATAAGGGTTAAAAGGGTTACAAATAAATCTTGATGCACAGATTACAATTGGTCAGACCAATGTTGAACAGTCCTTACCACGGGTGCTTCCTGCTTACGTTTCTGTCTATAGGCATGGAGGAGCAGGGGGAGGCGTGATCTGACTTGCCGAAGGGAGGGCTTTGTACCCATCCTGGAAATTAGAGTAACAATGATTAAGGGTGTTCTCTCTGCGTGTATTACAAGACATGATAGAATTTCAGGGAGCGTTTTCTTCAGATTTCCTTTATTAATGTCCCCAGCTACAATAAATGTTACCTCAGGATATGCGGTTTCCAGTTCGCACAAAGTCCAGTGTAGTTCGCCGTCATGGTGTCGGCTTGGGATGGAATATACACGGCAGTGACAATAACCAAGGAAAATTCTCTCAGGGGTAATTCGATCGGCATTTGATGGTGAGGTATTCCAGATCGGGAGAACAGAATTACTTAATTTCCTGTATGTTACCATAATCACACCATTATTTAAAGATGAGACATACCCCTCCACCTCTGTGTTTCCCAGAGGTTCCTAATTTCTGTCCATGCGATGAACAGAGATGGGGACAATATATCCAGAAAGAGCTATAATTACATAAAACAGAATATGTTACAGTCCCTTATGTCTCTCTGGAAGGAGATCCTCGCCCTGAGCTTGTCTACTTTATTGTCCAAGGACTGAACTTTAGCGAGTAATATACTCAGAAGCGGTGGATGGTTTGCTCGCTGCCTGAGTCTGACAAGAACCTAACTTCTCCTCCCTCTTCGACATTTTGGTGTAGCACCGGGAATTAATGGGGCTGCCTCAGGAAGTTCAAACAAAGGATCCAGGTCAGGGAAGTTGAACTTCTAAAACACATTTCTGGTGAGTGATCACCGATATAATATCCAAAAGTTTTCAGCTGTAGGTAATAATACTAGAAACGTTCTGAGCAAATAATGCAAGAAATAACACTCAACAAACAAAATACTGCAAAGCTGGCAAGGAGTTAGCAACAGGGCAACCGTGTCTGTCGACGCCAGTTGTTATTATTATGTTAATTAATAATTAGGGTGAAAATTACGGTTAAATGTGAGATCTGCACCTTCTACTTCTTCGAAGAGCGTGCTGTTCCCTGGCAACACCATAGACTACACTATGCACAACCAAAGGCTCTTTAAAGAGCCATCCACATTGCAATTGTATTCTTCTATTGACTTAGCTACGTCAACTGCATTCATTAAATTCTCAGTTTCTCTCCTTTTGATTTCTACTTCTCAGGTAAGGGTGTGATGTCTGTGCAAAAACAAAACAGGCTGTTTTAAGCCACCCATATTGATTTTTTTTTTGAACAATTATACACCCTATAATCCACACCTACACACTCATGTATCAATCTGATTGATGGATTGTGTTGTGAAGTAAGCAGACTCAGGTGTATAACTGTGGCTCCTTCCACCTTCAAAGAATAGGCAAGAGGGCCAACCATGGAGAATAGTAAGACACTTCATGATTTGTATAACTACGCTATAAATCAAATCAAATTTTATTTGTCACATACACATGGTTAGCAGATGTTAATGCGAGTGTAGCGAAATGCTTGTGCTTTTAGTTCCGGCAATGCAGTAATATCCAACGAGTATTCTAACCTAACAATTTCACAACAATTACCTTATACACACAAGTGTAAAGGAATGAATAAGAAAATGTATATAAAACTAATAGGTGAGACACCAGGTGAGTCCACACACAGATTCTCTTTAACTACCTTATTTTCTCAATAAGTCTCTCTCCTTCACTTCATCCCTCTCTACCCTTCTCCCTAAATCATCTAGGTTATATCAGCTGTGTCGGTGAACCCCTGGCGCATCTGAACTGGCTACATAGAGGGGACAGCATGATCAGAGGTGAGAGGTCACTTGGTTGGGTCGACAGGAAATATTATTAAAGAGATGATATACTTTGAAATACAGATAGAGATGCAGTAGTCCACCTCCTGATTATGACTGCTTAAACATGTTAGCATGTTTAAGCTTTGTGTTTAAAAAAAAGTATATCTCGTCTGCAGGTATGTTTTGAAGTGAGAGGATGCCAACCCCCAGTCCCGTCACCTGCTCTTAAGATAACTGTAACGATTGTCGTCGGGAGAAGGAGAAGAGGACCAAGGTGCAGTGTGGTAAGTACTCATAATACTTTTAATAAATACAAATACTTGAACAAAAAACAACATGACAAAACGAACAGTTCTGCAAGGTGCAATACACACAAAACAGAAAACAACTACCCACAACCCATAGTGGGAAAACAGGCTGCCAAAGTATGGTTCTCAATCAGACAACAATTGACAGCTGCCTCTGATTGGGAACCATACCAGGCCAAACACATAGAAATCTAACACACTGAACAAAACATAGAATGCCCACCCCAACTCACACCCTGACCAAACTAAAATAGAGACATACAAAAGGAACTAAGGTCAGGACGTGACAATAACCTTCAGGCCGACTGGGAGCCCAAGTCTGGTTTGGAGACACCATTATGTGAATTGAATTGCGATGAACTGAGAGATGCCTTCCCTGCTCTTACCTCTCTCCCGTTGTCTTTTATAATTATTTAACCAGTTAAGTCAGTAAAGAACTAATTCTTATTTATAATGACGGCCAAACCCGGACGACGCTGGGCCAATTGTTTCACATCCCTATGGGACTCCCAATCAAATCCAGATGTGATGCAGACTGGATTTGAACCAGGTACTGCATCTCAGTCTCTTGCGCTAAGATTCAATGTCACCATTCGGGAGCCACCTCTTCCTTCCTCTGTTTTTATAGTGCACACCAGATGTGCATTAAAGTACAGATTGAACTTGTAGTCACAGTTGAAGTCGGAAGTTTACATACACTTAGGTTGGAGTCATTAAAACTTGTTTTTCAATCACTCCATAAATTTCTTGTTAACAAACTACAGTTTTGGCAAGTCGGTTAGGATATCTACTTTGTGCATGACACAAGCAATCTTTCCAACAATTGTTTACAGACAGATTATTTCACTTATAATTCACTGTATCACAATTCCAGTGGGTCAGAGGTTTACATACACTAAGTTGCCTGTGCCTTTAAACAACTTGTAAAATTAAAAAATATGATGTCATGGCTTTAGAAGCTTCTGATAGGCTAATTGACATAATTTGAGTCAATTGGAGGTGTACCTGTGGATGTATTTCAAGGCCTACCTTCAAACTCAGTGCCTCTTTGCTCGACATCATGGGAAAATGAAAAGAAATCAGCCAAGACCTCAGGAAAAAATTGTAGACCTCCACAATTTCTAAATGCCTGAAGGTACCACGTTTATCTGTACAAACAATAGTACGCAAGTATAAACACCATGGGACCACGCAGCCATCATACCGCTCAGGAAGGAGACGCATTCTGTCTCCTAGAGATTAACGTACTTTGGTGTGAGAAGTGCAAATCAATCCCAGAACAACAGCAAAGGACCTTGTGAAGATGCTGGAGGAAACAGGTACAAAAGTATCTTTATCCACAGTAAAACGAGTCCTATATCGACATAACCTGAAAGGCCGCTCAGCAAGGAAGAAGCCATTACTCCAAAACCGCCGTAAAAAAGCCAGACTACGGTTTGCAACTGCACATGGGGACAAAGATTGTACTTTTTGGAGAAATGTCCTCTGGTCTGATGAAACAAAAATAGAACTGTTTGACCATAATGACCCTTGTTATTTTTGGAGGAAAAAGGGGGAGGCTTGCAAGCTGAAGAACACCATCCCAACCGTGAAGCACGGGGGTGGCAGCATGTTGTGGGGGTGCTTTGCTGCAGGAGGGACTGGTGCACTTCACAAAATTGATGGCATCATGATAGGGAAAATGATGTGGATATATTGAAGCAACTTCAAGACATCAGTCAGGAAGTTAAAGCTTGGTCGCAAATGGGTCTTCCAAATGGACAATGACCCCAAGCATACTTCCAAAGTTGTGGCAAAATGGCATAATGACAACAAAGTCAAGGTATTGGAGTGGCTATCACAAAGCCCTGACCTCAATCCTATAGAACATTTGTGGGCAGAACTGAAAAAGCGTGTGCGAGCAAAGAGGCCTACAAACCTGACTCGGTTGCAACAGCTCTGTCAGGGGGAATGGGCCAAAATTCACCCAACTTGTAAATAAGAATTTCTTAACTGATTTGCCTAGTTAAATAAAGGTTAAATAAATACAAAAACGAAGTCTTTATTTGAAATACTAAACCTATCCTGTGTTTATCAGATCAATCCAGATGAAAGAAATTAGATAGTGAGAGGAACCGGTTTTAGAGTATTTACATGATGCATAGGAAGTGTAGTGTACTGTTTAAAAAAATTATATTTCTGAATATATGAATTACAGATCAGCCTTTAACTAGTGAAATCATGTTTATAGTCTATTGTATAGTTACAATGTGTAACCATTGATGTCCCAGGGTCAAGATTGGTTAACACTGTTCATGTGTATAATTGTAATACATACAATGCAGACACAGGATCATTCAAAGACTGGAATTTGATACTCCTGATATTGGATATGATTGAAAAAGAATCTCAGACATTCATACCTGAACTGCACATTTATTTGACAAGGTAGAGTACATGATCAGTGAATATATTAAATGTACAGGCCACAATGTGGGGATCTTATGCATGGTAAAAACTACATGCATATAGGACTTGCTTTCTTGGCACACAGTTATATTCTACTCAATCCATTGGCTTCATTAATGTAATTCAAACAGTTTTGAAATTGAAACAACTGGCTATGATAGCTGAGGTTCATAGCTAGGTTCTGAACTAATATGTATACCAAATGTTTTAGGGTCTATACACAGATCGGCTACATCTTTGTATCTTTGTTTTTGTTTTTTGTGCCATACATTAAACATTTCATTTTCATTCAATGCATCACACATGGTCCTGAACTTTCTGAACACATAAAGCATAGTTATTTTTATCCTCCACTGCACAATAAGCAAGAAAATAGTTAGCTAGCTAAGTTACTTCATCTATCTGCATTGCATGGCAAATATCAGCAAGGCAAATTTACAAAATTGTACATTCATTTTGCAGTAAATGCTTTAGCTAGCTAGATTCTTTAAATCCACTGTTAAACAAGACGACAGCCTGGTTTGCTGGTTGTTTCAGGAGTCCATAAAACAACCATAATTACAATTTCATACTCAATTATTATTTTTCATTTACATACATACTCATGACACAACACCCATAAAGCTAGCAGGCTAATGTTAGCTAGTCAGCTAGCTTGCTAAATCGTGATTTTTTTGTAAATTAACTTCATGACAAAAGAAGATGCATTACCGTTTCTCTCTACATTAACTAACATATTCCTCTACGTTTTTTGCATGATTCGTTATGACGTCATAGTCACTTACATTTGCTTCCATCCTAGTATTTTTGTCAGTCATCTTTGCTGAAGAAAGTCTCCAGCCTTGGGTTGGGTAGCATAGCGTCAAATTCGTCATGGGAACTTTATATGCGGTTTGCATATAATTTGATTTACTTTATAATGGTGATTTACATAAAGTTGGGAAAAGTGTATATTTTTCACCGCCTCCCACGCACCACACAAAGGTCCCCGCCCTCTCCGCTTTCCATCCTTCCATTGAACATCACCGCGCGCCACCGCTTGCTCATGAACAACCTCCTGGCACCGTTTGCTCGTGAAAACCCTCCGGGCACGGTTTGCTAGTGAACACCCTCCGTCAACGCCCGTGTACATTCCTTCAACCTTGCGGGGCATTCCGTTGCGTTATTCCGTTATGCTGATGAAGTCGATCGTTTGACCAATGACAACAGCTGTGACGGGCCGGGCTAAATGTTAACCCGGCCCACATTTAACCCCGCCCCGTTCCGCGGTCTGCAGCGACGACCATCTGGCGCTCTTTGCAGTCTGCGCTAGGTATACCATCCTCTGCGATTGCGACTCCTATCGTACCGGTAAACAACAAAAGAGAATGCTACAACCACTACAAAACATTAGTTAACCTGGTTCACATGAACCGTTTTCTGGCTGGACCGTCGTGACAGTAGCGTGTGTCTGAAGATGGCGACTGGAACGGGTTGGCAGCAACTGTACAATTCCGCGTCTGGCAATCCATGTATTATTACTAGTACAGGGAAATATAATTCATCGAACATGTTTTACGAAGCAGGTTTAACGATGGAATATACTCAAGACCTGCACCTGAAAATGAGTAAGAAAATAGCACAGCTGACAAAGGTTTGTTGATGCGCACGTTGTCTTGCAAAACTGTCACAGTCCAGGCCAATGCATTTATTTGTCCTGCTGGCAATGGAAATTATGTAATTCATTATAAATTCACCTAGGCTACAGTGTCTTTGTGATATGATTAGAATAATTTAGTAAAGGATACGTTGTTATAGTGAAAAAAAGGCTACGTTGTTATAGTGAAAATCACACTCTTGATGCTGAAGAAAAGCATTTAAATGTCCCTGTTGGAGTGGTCACTCATCGCTAAGGAAATATACAATTCAATGTTATTGTGCCACCTAGGAACACTGCAATTCTGTTGAGGCCTGATACATTTGTGAACAGCAGGAAATGTATTGTCTTACATAATTCCTGAAAGATGGTCTGTTATATACTGTTTGGTTTATATAGTCATTCAATGTCAGCTACAGTAGGCCCTAAAAAACATTTATCTGACAGGATATTACTTTTGAATTGTGATTTTCTGTTACTAGCCATCAAAGTATTTACACTTTTCAAAATGTGTTGTATTATAGCCTGAATGTAAAATTGATTAAATTGAGATTTTGTGTAACTGATCTATCTATACACTACCCCACAATGTTAAAGTGAAAATTTGTAACTAATTAATTCAAAATGAAAAGCTAAATTTACTTGAGTCCTTCCTAACTTAGTTGCTGGAAAGGGAGGAAACCGCTCGGGGATTTCACCATGAGGCTAATGTTGATTTTAAAACAGTTGCAGAGTTTAATGGCTGTGATAGGAGAAAACTGAGTGTTTTAACAACATTTCAAGCAAACACAACACATCACTGAGTACCACTCTTCATATTTTCAAGCATAGTGGTGGCTGCATCATGTTATGAGTATGCTTGTCATCGGCAAGGACTAGGGAGTTATTTAGGATAAAAATAAATGTAATACAGCTAAGCACAGGCAGAATCATAGAGGAAAACCTGGTTTAGTCGGCTTTCCAACAGACACTGGGAGACAAATTCACCTTTCAACAGGACAATAACCTAAAACACAAAGCCACATATACACTGGAGTTGCTTACCAAAATTACATTGAATGTTCCTGAGTAGCCTAGTTACAGTTTTGACTTAAATTGTCTTGAAAATCTATGGCAAGACTTGAAAATGGCTATCTAGCAATGATCAACAACCAACTTGAAAGAGCTTGAAGAAATAAAAAATAATAATGGGCAAATATTGTACAATCAGGTATGCAAAGCTCTTAGATACTTGCAGTACCCCAAAACACTCACAGTTGTAATCACTACCAATCATGTAGTTGTAGTTGCTGATTTTAAGATGTATTGAATTGGGGTTGATTTGTCATTATTTACTTTTTAAATCCATATAATTTTTTCCCCAGTTTGACATTTGAGTATTGTGTGTGGATCATTGAAAAAAAAGACAATTAAATAAAGTTTAATCCCACTTTGTATAACAAAATGTGTAAAAAGTCAAGAGGTGTAAATACTTTCTGAAGACTGTAAAGATGTTCACATACTACACACCGATATATTAGTAAGGGGAATTCCATCATATATACAGAACTTTTTGAGTCTAATAAATTACTTGAAGTACTGTAAAAACAGGATAATATTTGGCGTAAATATTGGTCGTTATTGGCATCTTCATTGTAATGAAAAATTGTGATTATACAGTCATTTTTTGTATTATCAAAAGTTAAATACTCTGAAAGTTTTACTGCAGCATACTGTAAATTATGGTGTATTGGAAAATTTTGTGGGTGGGAAAATACTTGCTGTATTTGGAATGGTACTGTAATTCCACCCCACAGAATACAGTACTTTACTGTATTTTTTGGAGCGCCACTAGTGGCTGCATGGTATTGTTGTTTCTGGCTCATAAAAAATATTTTAGGGTGTGCCTTGTATGTAAGAGGCTATATTTGTTACTCCTGTGAGTGAGAATGCTATACCAATTTAACTCCTATGTGATTATAGTTCTCCATCAATTTAAAATGCTTAGGGGACAGATTGGAGTGGCAGCAAGACTTAAACCTTAAATGGTTTAGCATTTTGCCATGTCCCTTTGGTCTGTTTTGCCCAGTAGTTGCTGCCAGTTTGGAAGCCTTTGTTAAGGCCTCTAGAAGTGCAAGTGACATAAAACTCCTAATATTCTGTAATGTTTGTTAACACTTTACCTAGCAGCCAACCAAACTACTTGCACCAATCCCTTTTAATTACAGTAAAATACTATGAAATATAAACCCCTCCTCTCAACAAATGTCATTAATTTATTCATCCATTTTTTCATTAGTTCATTCCGAAAGTATTAACTTTTTTTCCTACAGTATAATACAGTACATTTTACAGTATTGTACTTGGTGTCATTACATAGTACTTGCTTTGATACTGTATTTATATTACAGTAAGTGTACTGTAATATGAAATACAGACTTTAACTGCCTCTGGGCTGCCTGTAAACTACTGTCAAATTCCTGGTAACTCCTTTACAGTGTTTTTTTAATGCAGCACCCAACAACAAGCTGCTTGCTTGGCTAGTGGGAATGTCCTGAGCCAGCATAGAAAGGATTAAGAGGTGTATCCTCCTTCGCACATCCTTATACCCATATGTCATGACAGCCGATGACTGACTTTGGCAAGTTGACACCAGCTATCATGGCTGTTTTCTGTTGTTTCATTGTTAAGATAATGTTGTGTAGCCTTTGACTAAGCATTCAACTAAAGAGAACATTTATGTAACAATATATCATTTCATATCCTCCAAATCTTTACTGATCAAATTCTCTAAATGCATCATTAGGACAATTGTTCTGATGCCATTCAACCAGTGCCAGTGGGGTACACGATACATGACATCCTGTGGTTGTATAGATGAAGGGCATGGTCATATTCATTAGTGCACAACGAATCATTTTGTAACAGAAAACGTTTTGAAATAAGAACAAGTTCATGTAGTCCCTCCCATTTTCCGTACATTTTATTTTGTTTGGTGTGTTGTAAATACCACCCTGGTGACGGTAATCAATACAGATAATTATATCCCTTACCGTTCTGCAAAAAGAATACAAATGGCAAAAATCATGCTTCCTTGTTAGTACTGACCATTAAGACCTTACATAATAGAGAACTTGGGTTTGATTATTGTGGAAACCCTCCTCTCCAACTGCTTTAGCTGCTGAAAAAGAGGAATAATCTTTTCCTAGTCTTTCCATATTTGGCTTGTATTCAAAAACTTGACACTAGTTTTACCAGACACACTACATACACTAAAGTATTTGGACACCTGCTCGTCCAACATCTCGTTCCAAAATCATGGGCATTAATAGGCAGTTGGTCACCCCTTTGCTGCTATACCGGCCTCCAATATTCTGGGAAGGCTTTCCACTAGATGTTGGAACATTGCTGTGGGGACTTGCTTCCATTCAGCCACAAGAGCATTAGTGAGGTTGGGTACTGATGTTGGTGAGGTTGGGTTCCTCAACCCAATCGAACACCTTTGGGATGAATTGGAATGTCGACTGAGAGCCAGGCCTAATCACCCAACATTTAGTGGCTGAATGGAAGCAAGTCCCCACAGCAATGTTCCAACATCTAGTGGAAAGCCTTCACAGAATATTGGAGGCCGGTATAGCAGCAAAGGGGTGACCAACTGCCTATTAATGCCCATGATTTTGGAATGAGATGTTCGACGATCAGGTGTCGAAATACTTTTGGTCATGTAGTGTATGTCTGGTAAAACTAGTGTCAAGTTTTTCTGTGCATGTGAGGAATGTTGCACACACCAGCAACATCTTAGACGAGGTAAACAGGCAGAGACGAGGGTGTGTTCATTGTTGTAAATCAAATTTTATTGGTCACATGCAGATGCTATTGCGAGTGTAGCGAAATGCTTGTGCTTCTTGTTCCAACAGTGCAGCAATATCAAACATGTAATCTAACAATTCAAATTCCACAACTACCTAATGTATCTAAAGCTTTTGTTTTTAATGAACAATTTCCTAATGTGTTAGTTATGTGTCATCTATGATTTACTAACTGAGTAGATATTCATTATAATCTTTTTGATGCTGTGAGGATTCTTCTTCTCAATCCTCATCATTTTCCTCTTCCTTGTCTTTTTGCTCTAGGTTATCTACGCCCTCAACACGAAGAACGACGAGCATGAGGACGAGATGGAGTCACTGCGGGAGGCCCACGAGGACGAAGTGCAGCACATTGTGACAGAGACACATGACAAGATCATGCAATATAAGAGCAAGATGGTCGACGAGGTTGACCTGAAGCGCCATCTGCAATCGTTGGAGGAGTCTGTGGAGCTGCACGAGCATATGAAGCGGCAGGCACTGGCTGAATTTGAGATGTACCGCCAGCGCATGGAGGACTCGCAGCTGTGTACCGAGGCACAACACACGCAGCGCGTGGTCTCCATGTCACGCGAGGTGGAGGAGATGCGCCGCGACTTTGAGGAGAAGCTGCGCTCCTTTGGCCAGGCACAGGCCCAGTTCGAGCAGGACAAGCGGAGGGCAATTGACGAACTACGCACCACCCACCGGCAAGAGGTCCAGGAGCTGCTCCACAGCCAGCAGAACCAGAGCGCCAACTCCACCGTGGATCAGGAGAAGCTGGCTGAGCTGCACAGGGCTGAGGTGGAGGCCCTCATGGAGCGAGTGGAGGAGCTGACCAAGGGCAAAGTACATCTGGTGGAGGAATACGAAGCCAAGCTCACCAAGGCTCAGGGCTACTACGAACGCGAACTGGAAGCCATGAGGCGCACACAGCAGCTGACCGCTGAGAAACTGTTGGCCTGGAAGAGGACGGAGGTGGAGCTGAGGAAGGAGTTCCAGGTGCAGGAGGCAGTGCTGCAGAGGACACTGGGAAAGCTCCGGGCTGAGCTGCAGAGGGCGCAGGAGGAGGCGAGAGAAAGCAGGGACAAGACCAACAGGCTGCAGGCTTCCCTCACCAATGCAGAGGGCACCATTAAGGTAAAATTCTCATGCATATTCATGTGTGCCGTTTTGTGTCTGCAACCCTGTTTGTGTATGTTTCCGGTATGTTTCATTGTACATGTATATAATTGCCTACACGTAGAAGCGGCAGGATTTGCAGGCAGAGACAAATAAATGGGTTATCAATATTTATTTCCAGACAATGTAATAAACTATAGCCAAATCATATTTAAGAGGTTAATTTCCTTGGAATTAACTAAACTGCCCTGTGCTTCTCCGCCCATGCATATAGTCTACTCTATTTAATTGAGACCACACATATAGGCACACTTTATCTCGCATGCCCAACTAGGAGAGGAGAGTAGGGTACTGAACTTCAAGCATCGAATAATGAGTTTAGATCGGTCTGACCATCAACTCCTGCCTGCAGCATGAAAAATGCAGATTGTGCCGCAATGATGACTGGTTCTCTTTTATCCCTGGTAGTTTGTTGATTGATTCATGTCACTGATTGGCCAGATCTTCAATTTACCAGCTGTGAAATAATCACAGATTTATATGGGAAGGATGAAAATCAGCAATACTTTTGACCTCAAAGTTGAGATTTGAAAAAGGGTTTACAAACTAAGCTACAGTACTACAAACTAAACTACAGTTTTAATGCGTTCTTGTTTCTGTTCTTGACCTGATATCTCAGAACTTGCACAAGCAGCTGGAGGAAGCCATCCAAGATGGGGAGATCTGGGTGATGCAGTTGAAGGACACGGAGTATGAGCTGGAGGGGAGCCGAGATCGAGTGCAGCAGCAGGCTACTGAGATCCTCCACAAAGCCAGTGAGATACTAAACCTCCATTTAGCTTGAGAGTTTGGATAGAGAATACTAATCTCTGGTATTTTGAATTGTTTTAAATATGTTCAATATGTATTGGTAATTGGCTGGATACTCCCTGTAGGTTTGTAATTGTACGTTTTACTGGTATATGGGGGGAGAGTGAAATATAAGGTTGTCTGACCAGATAAGAAAACATGTTCTTTTTTGATGAAAGAAGGTTAGGCCTAATTAAACAAAAAAACGCACAGTTTATTTGTGTGCTTATTTTCTTCCATATTCGCACAGGACTAGTATTACTAGAGAACATTGGTTATGTAATTATTACCCCAGAATGTCTGTTATTCCATAGGATGATTCGTACGGGATTCATTTTTTCCAAACTGCCCCTTTGTAATTCTATATTTTTTTCAATAAATTGCCTAGAGGTTTTTTATTCCAGGTGTGAAGATATTTCAACATGTCCTGGCGATAACAGTCTACACTGATAACTCAAGCTTGGCTTCCAAGTTTCTAAACCATACAAAACCATCTTTGTCTATTTGAATTGAGGAAGTGTGATCATAATCATTATTTCAGTGATCCGAGGTAGACATCCTAATTGACCTCCAGCCTGCAGATGTGAGCTAAACAGAGCACTTGCACTTCAAATCGTATTTGTCACATCTGCCAAATACAATACAAAGAGTTAAGAAAATATTTACCAAATAAATAAGTCATTTTTAAAATAAAAAGTAACATAATAACAATAATGAGGCTATGTACAGGGGGTACCGGTACCGGGTCAATGTGCGGGGGTACGGGTTAGTCAAGGTAATTTGTACATGTAGGTGGGGGTAAAGTGACTATGCATAGATAATAAACAGCGAGTAGCAGCAGTGTAAAAACAAAAAGAGGGGGGTGTGTGTCAATATAAATAATCCGGTGGCCATTTGATGAATTGTTCAGCAGTCTTATGACTTGGGGGTAGAAGCTGTTAAGGAGCCTTTTGGACCTAGACTTGGCGCTCCGGTACCACTTGCCGTGCGGTAGCAGAGAGAACAGTATATAACTTGGGTCACTGAAGATGTGTTTTTAGGCTATGGATGAGAACTTGAACTTGTTATTTAAGTTTAGCACAGTTGGAATGCTGCTTTGCAATCTATTAACAGCAAGTGTGGCACTGAATAGGGGCACAAACCAAGAGGTCAAAGAATTGTCCATAGAGCTCCGAGACAGGATTGTGTGGAGGCACAGATTCTGCGGTAGGGTACCAAAAAAAGTCTGTAGTATTGAAGGACACCAAGAACACAGTGGCCTCCATCATTCTTAAATGGAAGAAGTTTGGAACCAGCAAGACTCTTTCTTGAGCTGGCCACCCGGCCAAACTGAGCAATCTGGGGAGAAGGGCCTTGGTCAGGGAGGTGACAAAGAACCCGATGGAGCTCTATCAGAGTGACCAGAGTTCCTCTGTGGAGATGGTTGCTCTTCTGGAAGGTTCTCCCTTCTCTGCAGCCCTCCATCAATCAGGTTTTTATGGTAGAGTGGCCAGACGGAAGCCACTCCTCAGTAAAAGGCACATGACAGCCCGCTTGGAGTTTGCCAAAAGGCACCTAAAGCACTGTCAGACCATGTGAAACAAGAATGTCTGGTCTGATGAAACCAAGTTTGAACTTTTAGGCCTGAATGCCAAGTGTCACGTCTGGAGGAAACCTGGAACCATCCCTACAGTGAAGCAAGGTGGTGGCAGCATTATGCTGTGGGGATGTTTTTCAGGGACTGGGAGACTAGTCAGGATCTAGGGAAAGATGAACGGAGCAAAGTACAGAGAGATCCTTGATGAAAACCTGCTCCAGAGCACTCAGGACCTCTTTGTGCTCATGTACATAATTACCTAAGCCCATCTCCCCATTAAACTAATCTCCTGCTGCGAATAGGGCTAAGCTTGTCTGGTCAGATAAGAGAACATATATTTTTTTTTACCAAAGAGAAGTAGGCCTATGTATGTTTTTTTTAAATAAAAAAATATTTTTTTATTGAAGTAGGGCTATATGCTTTTACCTTTTGAGAAAAATTTGTTTTACAGATTGATGAGGGTTATTCGAGGCTAGTTTCATCATCCTTTTATATTCTCCCTCAGTGCCAAGTCCTTTCTCATTTTGTACTTCCCTTTGCAGTTCTATGAATAACTCATACATTAAAAGCAGTAAGATATTGTTTGAAAAAATGCATTGTTTTATTTTACTTTTAAGCTAACTTAGCACTTTACAGTGAGATTTTAACCGTAAGGGCACTTCATGGACTTTTGAGTGCTGGCTGATTCTGACAGAACAGATGTTCAGTGTCTGATATGAAAGCATTGCCCATTTAACTTGCCTTTCTTCCATTACCCTTCACACCCCGCCATCTGCTTGTTTTGCATGTGTGCCTCCAGGTCAGATAGGCTCTCTACAGGCCACCCATATGAGCCACGAGGCCACTATCAGGGACCTGGACATGGAGCAGAGCCGCCTGAGGGAGAAGATCCTCAGGCTGGAGGAGGAGAGGGAGAGGGTGCTCAACCAGAGCCAGGCCACCGACGAGCAGCACAAACATCAGGTCCTCTCACTGGAGCAGGTATTCAACTTCTTGTAAGATGTGCTGAATATTATATTTCGCTTCTCCTAGTGTCTCAGTGTTTAGTAGATCCGGACACTGGGAAAACAGTGGGAAGTTTCACAGATAGCAAGCATTTGTTTGGCCAACATATTTGGCAAAAAACATTATGTACAGTACCAGTCAAAACTTGAACTTGAAAAGTTCTTGATATTTAACGGATTGACTGATCTTCATGTTTTAAAGTAATGATGAACTGTTTCTCTTTTCTTATTTGAGCGGTTCTTGCCATAATATGGACTTGGTCTTTTACCAAATAGGGCTATCTTCTGTATACGACCCCTACCTTGTCACAACACAATTTATTGGCTGAAACGCATTAAGAAGGAAATAAATTCCACAAATGAACTTTTAACAAGGCACACCTGTTAATTGAAATGCATTCCAGGTGACTAACTCATGAAGCTGGTTGAGGGAATGCCAAGAGTGTGCAAAGCTGTCATTAAGCCAAAGGGTGGCTACATTGAAGAATCTCAAATATAAAATATATTTTGATTTGTTTAACACTTTCTTTGGTCACTACATGATTCCAAATGTGTTATTTCCTAGTGTTGATGTCTTCACTAATATTCTACAATGTAGAAAATAGTAAAAATAAGGAAAAACCCTTGAATGAGTTTTTGTGTCCAAAATTTTGACTGGTACTGTATATTGATTGGCATGGCATTGGAAAAGGTTGTTAGCTGCCCATATTTATATAACTGTGCAATTCTGTTTTCGATGATGCCAATGTTTTCAGAGCGTATGCATGCTTTCTAGGTTAGCTGTTCCCTCAGGCAGGTACCCGCCAGGGAGCTGGTACAAAACAGAAGAGTTCTATATCTCAACCCTTCTCTTATTATGTAATACTCATTGTAGATATTGATGCTGTGCCAAATACACTGAAACATCTCAAGCTTCACAGTAGATCCAAACAACGGGGGAAGTTTAGTGAAGAAGCTTAGCCCTTCTATCGTATGTTTAAATCCCCATAGTCGATTTCCGCGGCCCCATGGAAATCTAATTAACATAATACACTTTTTTTCAGTTTAAGCTAGAGATATCAGTTTTGCGTTGGATGTGTCTCAATCCTCTGCATCCACCGATGCCGCACTTACGCATCTGCGTTTAAAGGTGACAGAGCTAGAGCAGTGTTAGTCAGACCATCAGACATCCTGAATATCGGTCTTCTCACAAAATCGTTTGTCGTGTCCGAACGGTTTGGCCTATTATGACCCCTATATGGAAAGATGAGACTCTCACAAACACGATCATGTTTTCTGTTTTGCTGTATGACCACCACAAGCGTGGTCTGAAGTTGGTACAGCCGATCTGCCAACTTCTGTCTGTAGTGTCCGAACAGTTTGGCTACACACTAATATGGAAAGGTGAGACTCGTCCCCCCTGTACCAGTTGAAAAAATGAATGGAAGTAACGTATACTGTGTATGGAGACTGTTTGCTGCCAAAAACTAAGCAGTTAAATACTGTACATTCAATACAAATAAATGTTTCCTGATATTTCTTATATCTCTGATATTGGACAGACTCTTCAGAACAAACTTCCTTTAGATTGTTTTGGGGACGATCAGTTGTACCATGTAGTGAATCTGTTATTCAATGCGTTTGTATGGACTTATAGCAGTAAGACCAAATGTACATTTTTGGTATTTTTTTTATACTTCAAGGGGTCTTAAAATGTAAAAACAAATAGCTAAAATGTTATAGTAAATGATCCTTGGTATAACCTTATAACCTTCCATATAGCTTAGTATATATACAAATGTATGTGGACACCCCTTCAAATGAGTGGATTCCGCTATTTCGGCTACACCACAGCCGTTGCTGACAGGTGTATAAAATAAAGCACACAGCCATGCCAACTCCATAGACAAACATTGGCAGTTACTTCAGGCCTTACTGAAGAGCTCAGTGACTTTCAACGTGGCAACAAGTCAGTTTGTCAAATTTCTACCCTTCTAGAACTTCCCGGTCAACTGTAAGTGCAAGGAGAAACAATGGCTCAGCCGCGAAGTGGTAGGCCACACAAGCTTACAGAAGGGGACTGCCTAGTGCAGGTGTCCACATACTTTTGGTCATGTAGTTTATCATTTCTTTAGCGGATTTTAAAACATCAACATATTAATTTTAAGAACCATTGGGTTCCATTAGTAACACTGCAGAAACTGCTGTGCTAAGATGAAAGTAGCCCATCTGCTCTCTATGGGGAGGGTACATTGATCTATTAGATTTCATCTGTGGTTTGTTTCATTACAGCCATCACGTGTAAATGTTTCATGTATCTATGGCCCTTCGGATCTGCCAGGGTGTGAAATAAATCTTGGCTATCCCCCCCCTTCCCAAGTCCCTTCGCGAGGAGAGGCAGGGCTATGAGAAGGAGCTAGCGAGGCTGAGGGGCAAATACGAAGAGGAGGGTGTGAGATTCAAAGAGGCCCAGGCACAGGCACTAGAGGAGCTGTCGGAGAAACACAGGGCGACGCAGGAGAGTGCACAGAACGCTGCAGAGAAGGAGAATAATCTATTGATGGCTGTGAGTATCATGCACACACACTGCCCTACACACTGTTGTTTACACACTATTTAATACTCTATTTATGCTACACTCTGCACACACACACAGCCACACTCAAGCCCAGTATCTATACATATATTCATATACAATGTGTGTGCACAGAGTGTGTGTGTGTAGATGTCCTAACCGACTTGCCAAAACTATAGTTTGTTAACAAGAAATTTGTGGAGAGGTTGATACACTTAGTTTTGGAGTCATTAAAACTCGTTTATGTAAACTTCCGACTTCAACTGTAGCATTTCTCTGAAAGATAGAATCTATGTGTAGTTTGTCTCAGCTTGGAGCACACTCGAACCAGTGCGTTTGTACATTGCCACGTACAGCGTACAAACTCCCTGGAAAGACGTGTAGCATAATCGAGTATGCTCGGAATTTCCAATGGTGACTTTCCTTTCCTGGATGTCGGTACCTCGGCTGGGACCGAGGTGCAGGAAGTGGAGATGGATTGTGTGGTCGGAGGAAATATCTTGTCTGCCTGGTCGTAGGGTATGCGGTAGCTGCCTGCGCCCAACCCACTCCTGTGCGCTCTGTTGCCTTTTATGGGATGCTTCTCGTAGAGGGCGGCCAGGTTTGGTGGGTTCCCCCTGCCACCCGTGTCTGCGTCGGTCAAGTACCGCTTGCCTCTCTTCCCAGACTTGTTTATGAAGAGTCTGGTCCTAACCTAGTGATCCAGTCCTATGTGGACTTTTGAGACTGGGCTAGGTACACGAGCTCTGCTTAGCGTGGCGAGCTAGCAATTACTAGCTATTCCTGCCTCTACATGGTGAGGTAGCCCTCTTGTTAAGTATATGTAGTATAAATGTCACTTGGTTTTTCTAAATGGACTGTGCTGCGGTCAAAGAGGCTAGCTAGTATATCTTATGCTAAAAAGCCTCCTAGCTAACGTTGGTTAGCATGTGTAACTTCCAGCGAGTGGAACTTACTCGCATTTCCCCAGCGTTATGGCAACCCTATTCCTATTTTCAGTTCCGGGAGTTGGAGGGAGTTAAGGAAACGGGGTCGCGTCCACCTCCGATAAAGAAGCAGCCCATCGAGCACTTGACTGGGGTAACGCCTGCAGTGAGATCATGCAGAAGGGATCCAGCTTTTGTCAAATTTACAGGGGTTTTGTCAAATTTTGAGGTTTCATAGCAGGTTAGGAGAACTTACGGAGCAGGTTAGGATAATTAACATAGCAGGTTAGGAGAATTAGGTTAAGGTTAGGAAAGAGTTAGGATCCCTTCTAACTATGACCCCGGATCAAGGGGTTTTGGTATGGGTACTACGTCAGCCATTGCTAGAGCCCCCTGTGCCCGTAAAGATGCCGGGCTTCATGAAGGCTATGCAGTCTCATTGGAAGCACAACGTACCCTGAGTGTAAAACCCATTATAGGGAACACCTGCTCTTTCCATGACATGGACTGACCAGGTGAATACTGTAATACTAACATGTTTCAAGCAGACCACCATAGTCCCTGTGTCCAAGAACACGAAGGTAACCAGCCTAAATGACTACATCAACACCATTATCCCAGAAACCCTAGACCCACTCCAGTTTGCATACCGCCCAAACAGATCCACAGATATTGCAATCTCTATTGCACTCCACACTTCCTTTTCCCACCTGGACAAAAGGAACACCTATGTGAGAATGCTTTTCATTGACTATAGCTCAGCGTTCAACACCATAGTGTCCTCAAAGCTCATCACTAAGCTAAGGACCCTGGGACTAAATACCTCCCTCTGCAACTAGATCCTGGACTTCCTGATTGGCTGCCCACAGGTGGTAAGGGTAGGTAACTACACATCTACCACGCTGATCCTCAACACGGGGCCCCCAACACGGGTGCGTACTCAGTCTCCTCCTGTACTCCCGGTTCACTCATGACTGCATGGCCAGGCACGACTCCCAACACCATCAATCAGTTTGCCGATGACACAACAGTGGTAGGCCTGATCACCAACAATGATGAGACAGCCTATCGGGAGGAGGTCAGAGTCCTGGCCGTGTGGTGCCAGGATAACAACCTCTCCCTCAATGTGATCAAGACAAAGGAGATGATTGTGGACTACAGGAAAAGGAGGACGGAGCACGCTCATTCTCATTGACGGGGCTGTTGTGGAGCAGGTTGAGAGCTTCAAGTTTCTTGGTTTCCACATCACCAACAAATTATCATGGTCCAAACACACCAAGACAGTTGTGAAGATGGCACGACAAATCCTATTCCCCCTCAGGAGACTGAAACGATTTGGCATGGGTCCTCAAATCCTCAAAAAGTTCTACAGCTGCACGATCGCGAGCATCCTGACTGGCAAGGCCGCAAGGCACTACAGAGGGTAGTGCGTACGGCCCAGTACATCACTGGGGCCAAGCTTCCTGCCATCCAGGACCTCTATGTCAGAGGAAGGCCCTAAAAATTGTCAAAGACTCCAGCAACCCTAGTCATAGACTGTTCTTTCTGCTACCGCATGGCAAGCAGTACCGGAGTGCCAGGTCCAAAAGGCTTCTTATTACCTTCTACCCCCCAAGCCATAAGACTCCCTGACGAATTGAGGCTGTTCTAAGGGCGAAAGGGGGTGCAACTCAATATTAGGAATGTGTTCCTGTCTGTACACTCAGTGTAAGTTGGAAGCTTGTCCAAGCTTGTCCACGCTGTTATCCCATACAATCTCTGTGATTCATATGAGCCCCCAAATGTTTGTCTCCAGCTCAACGCTTTTCATTCCTAGGAATTAGATTCAATTACAAATCACCTGTCTAGTACAACAGAACGGGTTCATTTTTCTGTCCCATTTCCAGCTAGATTACAAGGCACTTTTCCGACATTGCCTATGACTAATCGGTAGGGTAACCTCTTTTTCTTCCTTGAGTCTATTTTTAATGGGTGTGGTCCAGCGCTGGGTGCCAGCTGGTTACCAGAACTCATCATACCACTAAATTGAGTGGGGCTTCTGGTGACGATAGTATCCCCAAGTGGCAAGGCCAATCGGGCTACTTCTCTGCTTTAGGCAAACCTTGGCACATACTGTAAACCGAGTTCCACAGTGTTCACGGGTGTTAAAAGTGTTGTCTGCCATATGTGAGTTTGATGAAAAGTGTTCCTTCTCCATGTTCAGACACACAGTTGTCAAGACTGG
This sequence comes from Oncorhynchus tshawytscha, assembly GCF_018296145.1. NCBI lineage: Eukaryota > Metazoa > Chordata > Actinopteri > Salmoniformes > Salmonidae > Oncorhynchus > Oncorhynchus tshawytscha. Next base: position 49,200,808 of record NC_056440.1, on the reverse strand, counting down.
TGGAAATAGAAGAAGAACCAAGTAAGTGTTACACACATCCATGCTACTGTCTTCTATTTAATCTCTCTAGGCTTCATAAGAAACCAGAAAATGAGCTGTCTGACTCTAGCTCAGCACATTCCGTTTCTGGGTCTCGAGCTCGACTCATTCATGTATCACGCTTTTCTATCCCAATAGAGGGTTCCCGGGTTCCGGCTCTGCTTCGCCACATTTTGGCTGGGTCACGCACTGCATTTTCGCCAGTGCCTATGTCTGCTGGGGATGATGGCTTCTGTGATGGAAGTTGTTCCCTTGGGGCTATTGTTCATACAGCCCTGGACACGTACTGCAGCCTAAGCCTGTCGCTTTGGGTGTCCCTGTCAGGCCTACGGGCCATGGCCCAGTGGTGAGATTCTCTGCTATTGTCAGGGGCTGAGTTGTCAGGGGCAAGGTGATCACAACAGATGCTGTACGAAGGCAACACAATTTGGCGGGTATGGATACTGGTGTGGCACACCCTGCATGTCTATTAACCACATTATCTGGAGCTTCCCCCTGTTTTTGTTGGACCGCTTGTTCTAGTCATAACCGACTATGTCAGTGGTGCCGTGCATCAACAGATACGTCCCCGGTTGCCTCAACTCAGAGCAGGTGGGACTCACTCTCCCAGGTATGGGACATTTTTCTCATAGATCTTTAGATTTGGTTCTATTTTTCTATGTGCCTGATGGCTGTGTTTCTGAGTGGTTTACTGCCTTATGTTATTACTACCATTCAGTCTGCAAGGGACCTGTTGTCCCAGGCACATGGGCTCCAAGTCAGGTGAGAGAGATGTGCCTGATGGTTTTATGCCTTATGTTATTATACCATTCAGTCCTCCACGAGAGGGTTTTATGCGTATAAGTGGCAAACGTTTGAGCTCTGGTGCCAAGATATAGCACTTGTTCCTTTTCAGTGCTCTGTGTTCCTGCAGGTGCTTTTCAAGTGTTCTTCATTTTAAAAGTGTACATTGCCGCTGTCTGGTGGGAATTGACGGAACCTCACCGGGGGCGGTCCTAAACCTATTGCACCCACATGGGACTTGGTGCTGGTTTTGGAGGCACTGTGTGCAGCTCCCTTTAAGCCTCTGGAGTCAGTAGATCTGAAGATCTTCTCCTACAAAACCTCCCTGCTCATGGCTTTGGCCTCTGCTAAATGTGTTGGGGACCTCCATGCGTTATCCATACACCCTTCCTGTTCTCAGTTTGACCCGGGCGACTATAAGGCGGCGTTGCGTTCAAATGTGGCCTTTACCCCGAAAGTCATGGGTATGTCCTACAGGTCCTTAGCTTTTGAGCAATTTCCCTTTTCGTCTCCTCCTTTTGCTTCTGAAAAGCAACAGAGGTTACATGCCCTGTGTCCGGTGCAAGCTTTTCACACGTACATTGAGCGGAGCCGGGATATCTGTTTATGTGACCAACTTTTTGCCTGTTTTGCTAATCCAGCTCACGGCAGGGCACTCTTTAAGCAGCGTCTTTCCCCCTGGATTGTGGAGGCTCTCTCTCTGACATTTAGCAGCAAGGGTTACCTAGCAGTGTTCGCGCCCACTCCACCAGGGGTCTGGCAGCATCTTGGGCATTGTTTAAAGGATTTACTATAGGAGATATTTGTGCTGCGGAGAGTTGGGCATCACCACACACTTTTGTGAGGTTAATCATTTGGATGACACTGCTCCCAGTATAGCACACAGTATTCTTACAGCTGGGACAGAAGTAAGTCACTAGGCAGTGCACTGTGTGTGCAATATCCAGACTACCGCATCTGGAGTGGTTAGGTCTGGGTGGTCTGCCATGGGCCATTTCATTTAGTATCTGTTGAGGTCGGCTTGTTGACTGACTGGAAGCGAATGTAACATTTGGACCCACAGGTTCCTGGGCTCGGTGAAGAGGGGTATTTAATTTAAGGAATGAATCCAAGCCTCACGCTTATCTCCTGTGGAAGGCAGGGGCATCCAGCGAGGGGTGGATTTTATTGGCCTTGTCATGTGTGTGGTCCTTCAACCCGAAGTCGCGAGAGTGCGATTCCCCATTGTATCTTGTACCTCGATTCCCTCCTTCAGGGAACAGTAATTATAGTAATGACATTACGTTACTCCAAATACTAGCCTAATTGACAGAGTGAAATTAAGGAAGCCTGTTCAGAATATAAATCTTCCAAGACATGCATCCTATTTGCAACAAAGCACTAAAGTAATACTGCAAAAAATGTGGCAAAGCAATTCACTTTTTGTCCTGAATACAAAGTGTTTTGATTGGAGCAAATCCAATACAACATATTACTGAGTACCACTCTTCATATTTTCAAGCATAGTGGTGGCTGCATCATGTTATGGGTATGCTTGTAATCATTTATTACTGGGAAGTTTTTCTGGATAATGGAGCTAAGCACAAGTAAAATCCTAGTGGAATACTTGTTTAGCCAGCATCACTACTCTGGACGGTTTTGACTTAAAATATGTGGACAACTACAAATACCTAGGTGTCTGTTGAGACTGTAAACTCTCCTTCCAGACTCACATTAAGCATCTCCAATCCAAAAGTAAATCTAGAATTGGCTTCCTATTTCGCAACAAAGCATCCTTCCCTCGTAAAACTGACCATCCTACCGATCCTCGACTTCTGTGAAGTCATTTACAAAATAGCCTCCAACACTCTACTCAACAAATTGGATGCTGTCTATCACAGTGCCATCCGTTTTGTCACCAAAGCCCCATATACTACCCACCACTGCGACCTGTCCCTCAAGTTAAGCACAGAAATGTCAATGACTGTCAGGCAAATTTTAAGTTTTCTTTAAACAGCAGTCTCAGTGCGTGATTGAGTTATATAATCTATCATTTTTATTAAATGAAAATGTAGTCTAATAAAGTTATTTAAAATTGCACATATTATATTAATTTGCCATTTTTTATGAAAGGTTTTAATGAAATATACTAGTCCTACTAGTCCTATATTCTTGAATTATTTTACATTCATCAGCATTATGATTTCCAGTGCTCTTGATAGGTCGTTATTTCATTGGGGGTGGGAATATAAAACCTAGACGAAGAAAGTTGCAGCTGTCCGTTATCAATGTGAGATCAGCTAAATCACTGGTTTGTTCTTGTGGGTTTTGCATTGCAATCAAGTTTATTTTAGCATGATGATGCATTTAATCTCCCTCCAGTATCCTTTTAAGAAAACCAGTGCACCATGCAAAGTTCAGCTTCTTTGTTGCATCTCAAACTGATCTGGGTATTGACCGTCACTTTAGGAAATGGGGCAGGAGTTTGAGATTCGGCGACTCTCATTGGAGGAGCAGAAGAACTGTCTCCAACAGCAACTGGACAACCTGAAGAAGGAGCTTTCTGCCAAGCTCAATATAGCCAATCAAGAGGTAAGGAAAGTCTTTGGCATAAACCAGGTTTCCATCCAATTATGCAAATAACGTACCTGTCAGATAAAAAAAACTCATGACAGGCCAGATTACAACTCTCAAATTGGCAGTACATTTCCTAAACGTTGACAAAACAAAATTGGCTAGAGAAGGGCCAATCATTTTTTTGTCAGCGGTTAGATAATGCGACAAATTGCAGTGGGAACTATTTCTTGGGCAATTGCTGATATAATTACCACCATATTGAGTTAAATTTGCAGTCAAACGATACTATGTTATGTGGTCCTCCCACTACCTCGACTTGAAGAAGCATGCACAGTTTAGTAGGCTTCAGATAAAATAAGTTATGATGAACTACACAGGGTGGTGAAAGTGCACCACCAGTAGATTGAGTGTTAATTGGTAAGCTGGTGACATTATGATCGATGCTTGCCTGCCAATTGACAAATACTAATTATCTCGTTCTTATGTAGGCCTCCCTCTGCCCTGTATCTTTGAGCTGTTGGCTAAAGCGCATGTCAAGACCAGAGTCAGCACGTTTGAAAGAGTTCCTACTGCAATTTGTCGCAATAAAACCATCAATAGAGTTAAAAGTGGGATGGAAACGCATAGAATTTGAGTTTTTTTATTCTGTGAATGAAAAGTTATATGACAGTGATTTTTGTGTGCGCAGCCTTTGATTTGCAAGAAGCCAGTTTGATGGAAATGCACTGCTGCTCGTAAAATGTGCATATTAATTGGTGCAAACTAAAATCTTGAAAATCGTTCCACAAATTGATGGCTGATTTCTTTAAAAGTCCTTATTAGCAGTTTAATTCATGTTTATCTTCATTACAGCAAACTTAACTGATTCATGGTATCGTATCCCATTGTGTTCTCTGTTACTGTACTCAGTGCAGCCATAGTACATGGATTGGAAACTAGCTTGAGCATCTGCATCTTAGAATTTGCTTAATGCAAAGTTTTACCTGCTTCTGTCAAATAGACATTCTGAAAAATCCAACACCAATGGCATGGGTTGCAGTAATTGACCAAAGTTTTTTATTTTTTTTATTTTATTTAACAAGTCAGTTAAGAACAAATTCTTATTTTCAATGATGGCCTAGGAACAGTGGGTTAACTGCCTGTTCAGGGGCAGAACGACAGATTTGTACCTTGTCAGCTCAGGGATTTGAACTTGCAACCTTTCAGTTACTAGTCCAAAACTCTAACCACTAGGCTACCCTGCCACCCCAAGTTACTGGAATTTTGGTAGATTGCCATAGGTTTTCTGTTAATTATTGGAACGTTGGTAACTTATACTTTTTAATAACTTTTAAAACATGTACATATATAATATTAATTCTTTATATCTGTGTCCATGAGTTTCTAGTAGATAGACCATATGGTTCAAGAGAAAATAGCCTAATTAATGAAAAAAGCATCAAAACAACAATGCCATTATTTTTAATTACCTCTGCAACCCGTCCCAAGTATTGACTTTTTTCACAACTGCCACTAGTTTGACGCAAAAACATTGACAACAAATATATATTGACATAGAAAAATAAATTAAATCAAATCTAATTTGTCACATGCTCCGAATACAACCGGTGTAGACCTTACAGTGAAATGCTTACTTCCAAGCCCTAACCATCCATGCAGTTTAAAACTAAAACATAAAAATAAGAAATAAAAGTTACAAATAATTAAAGAGCAGAGGTAAAATAACAATAGCGAGGCTATATACAGGGGGTACCGGTACAGAGTCCGTGTGCTAGGGCACCGGTTAGTCGAGGTAATATGTACATGTAGGTGTCACGTCCTGACCTTAGTTCCTTTTTTATGTCTCTATTTCGGTTTGGTCAGGGCGTAAGTTGGGGTGGGCATTCTACGTTTTGTATTTCTGTGTTTGGCCTGGTATGGTTCCCAATCAGAGGCAGCTGTCTATCGTTGTCTCTGATTGAGAACCATACTTAGGTAGCTGTTCCCACCTGTGTGTGTGTGGGTAGTTGTTTCCTGTTTTGTCACCTGATAGGACTGTTTCGTTTTTTTGTTGTTTCACCTTTGTTATTTTGTGTTCAGATTTAATAAAGTTAACATGGACACGTACCACGCTGCATTTTGGTCCGATCCTTCATATTCCTCATCAGACGAGGACGAGAATCGTTACAGTAGGTAGAGTTAGAAAAGTTAATATGTTTAATATGAAACCCTCATATTAAACACCAATGGTATTCACAAAGTTAGTTGATGGTTTATATTTTGGATAATGTTTTACAGCTTTGTCATTCTATTCATTTTTGTTTTTAAGTCATCTTATTTAATAATGTAATATATTTTGTGATGAGGCCACACAGGGGGCCAGAGATAATTACCCTGTTGATCACGCTCTCCGTAGCCGATGTGAGCAAGACCTTTTAAACAGGTCAACATTCACAAGGCTGTGGGGCCAGACAGATTACCAGGACGTGTACTCAGAGCATGCGCGGACCAACTGGCTAGTGTCTTCACGGACATTTTAAAATTCTCGCTGACCGAGTCTGTAATGCCAACATGTTTCAAGCAGACCACCATTGCCCATGTGCCCATGAAAGCGATGGTAACCTGCCAAAATGACTACCGCCCCATAGTACTCACGTCGGTAACCATGAAGTGCTTTGAAAGGCTGGTCATGGCTCACGTCAACACCATCATCCCGGAAACACCTAGAACCACTTCAATTTGCATACCGTTCCAACAGATTTCAATCGCACTCCACACTGCCCTTTCCCACCTGTTCAAAAGGAACACCTATGTGAGAATGGTGTTCATTGACTACAGCTCAGCGTTCAACACCATAGTGCCCTCAAAGCTCATCCCTAAGCTAAGGACCCTGGGACTAAACACCTCCCTCTGCAACTGGATCCTGGATTTCATTGACGGTCCGCCTCCAGGTGGTAAGGGTAGGTAACAACACATCCGCCACGCTGATCCTCAACACGGGGTCCCCTCAGGGTTGCGTGCTTCATCCTCTCCTGTACTCCCTGTTCACCCACGACTGCGTGGCCAAGTACGACTACAAAACCGTCATTAAGTTTGCTGACGACACGACGGTGGTAGGCCTGATCACCGACAATGATGAGACAGCCTATAGGGAGGCGGTCAGAGACCTGGCAGCGTGGTGCCAGGACAACAACCTCTCCCTTATATTGATCATTCTAAGGAGCTGATCGTGGACTACAGGAAAAAGGAGGGCCGACCATGCTCCCATTCACATCGATGGGGCTGTAGTGGAGCAGTTCAAGAGTTTCAAGTTCCTTGCTGTCCACATCACCAGCAAACTGTCATGCTCCAAACACACCAAGAAAGTTGTGAAGAGGGCATAACAATGCCTTTTCCCCCTCAGGAGACTGAAAAGATTTGGCTTGGGTCCCCAGATCCTCAAAGTTGAGAGCACCGGTTGCATCACTGCCTGGTATGGCAACTGCTCGGCATCTGACCGTAAGGCGCTACAGATGGTACTGCGTACAGCCCAGTACATCACGGGGGCCAAGCTTCCTGCCATCCAGGACCTATACACTAGGCAGTGTCAGAGGAAGGCCCAAAACATTGTGAAAGACTCCAGTCACCCAAATCATAGACTGTAATCTCTGCTTCCACACGGCAAGCGGTACCAGAGCACCAAGGTCCAACAGGCTCCTTAACAGCTTCTACCCCCAAGCCATAGGACTGCTGAACTGGTTTCATCAATCAAATGGCCACCCAGACTATTTACATTGGAACCCCCCCCCCCTTTGTTTTTATACTGCTGCTACTCACTGTTTATTATCTATACATAGTCACTTTATCCTTACCTACATGTACAAATTACCTCGACTAACCTGTACCCCCGGACATTGACTCGGTACCCCCTGTATATAGCCTCGTCATTTTATTGTTACATTTCATTTTTTTTAAATTGTTAATTTAGTAAATACTTTCACCTCTATTTCTTGAACTGCGTTGTTGGTTAAGGGCTTGCTAGTAAGCATTTCACGGTAAGGTCTACAGCTGTTGTATTCGGCTCATGTGACAAATAACATTTGATTTGAATTACAGACAACTGTGATAATCTGAAGTACCCAAAACAGCCACTAAATGTCCTTTGATAGATTACATAAAATCCTTAAAAGATACCAACATTCTGGTAGTTTTCTGATAAACTTAGAACATTTACAGTAATATACTCTTCCCTTTTGCAACCTTAGGCATGGCCATTCCTCTCTGCCACTACTACCTGATTTGGTCCTTGAGTTACATGACATCTGACCTCATTTCCCATCCACTGCAGGTGTCTCACCTTCAGGAGTTGGTGAAAGAAGGGGAGCAAAACCTTGGCTCTGCACACAGCCACATCTCCAGTCTGAAGGACACCCAGGAGAAACTATGCATTGAACTGGACACCACCAGAGCCAGAGTGAGAGAGACCAGCAACCTGCTCACTGATCTGCAGGTAAGACTTTTGAGAAGATGTGCTTTTATGATCAGATCTAGGATCAGCTTGCCTCACCAAATCCTCACACACTATTTTGTGCATACCATCAAATTATATTACAAAATGTCTGATTTAATTTACTTCCAGTTAATTTAATTCCTAAATCAACCCTAGTACACTGAAAATAAACACTAGGTACACTAGGTTCTCTTATTCTCTGCTCTAAAAATAATAATAATTGAAATACAGAAATCTGGCAAGATCTCAAATATGTCACTACTGTATATGTAAAATGATTAAGGGAATACCAGATACATGCACAGATATTCCTATATACAGTACCAGTCAAAAGTTTGGACACGCCTACTCATTCCTGGATTTTTCTTTATTTTTTACTATTCTTTACATTGTAGAATAATAGTGAAGACATCACAACGATTGAAATAACACATACAGTGGGGCAAAAAAGTATTTAGTCAGCCAACAATTGTGCAAGTTCTCCCACTTAAAAAGACTATAGAGGCCTGTAATTTTCATCATAGGTACACTTCAACTACTTCAATCACATTGTAGGATTTTTTATGAAGTTATTTGCAAATTATGGTGGAAAATAAGTATTTGGTCAATAACAAAAGTTTATCTCAATAGTTTGTTATATACCCTTTGTTGGCAATGACAGAGGTCAAACGTTTTCTGTAAGTCTTCACGAGGTTTTCACACACTGTTGCTGGTATTTTGGCCCATTCCTCCATGCAGATCTCCTCTAGAGCAGTGATGTTTTGGGGCTGTTGCTGGGCAACACACACTTTCAACTCCCTCCAAAGATTTTCTATGGGGTTGAGATCTGGATACTGGCTAGGCCACTCCAGGACCTTGAAATGCTTCTTACGAAGCCACTCCTTCGTTGCCCGGGCGGTGTGTTTGGGATCATTGTCATGCTGAAAGACCCAGCCACGTTTCATCTTCAATGCCCTTGCTGATGGAAGGAGGTTTTTACTCAAAATCTCACGATACATGGCCCTATTCATTCTTTCCTTTACACGGATCAGTCGTCCTGGTCCCTTTGCAGAAAAACAGCCCCAAAGCATGATGTTTCCACCCCCATGTTTCACAGTAGGTATGGTGTTCTTTGGATGCAACTCAGCAATCTTTGTCCTCGAAACACGACGATTTGAGTTTTTACCAAAAAGTTCTATTTTGGTTTCATCTGACCATATGTCATTCTCCCAATCTTCTTCTGGATCATCCAAATGCTCTCTAGCAAACTTCAGACGGGCCTGAACATGTACTGGCTTAAGCAGGGGGACACGTCTGGCACTGCAGGATTTGAGTCCCTGGCGGCGTAGTGTGTTACTGATGGTAGGCTTTGTTACTTTGGTCCCAGCTCTCTGCAGGTCATTCACTAGGTCCCCCCGTGTGGTTCTGGGATTTTTGCTCACCATTCTTGTGATCATTTTGACCCCACGGGGTGAGATCTTGCGTGGAGCCCCAGATCGAGGGAGATTATCAGTGGTCTTGTATGTGTTACTG
>NC_056440.1:48266638-48276775 GCF_018296145.1 Oncorhynchus tshawytscha | reverse complement strand
AGTTCCAAATTGAGCAGCCCTGTATATATTGAGATTTAAATGGTTTTTAGAGTGAAGTACATCGAAAAAATCAAAAGAAAACTGCAAGACTCAATAGAAGACAAAACAAGCAACAAACCAAAAGGACAGGCTTTTGAAAAAGTAACTATTTTTCATAAAAATTGTACAGTTATCTTAGCTAGCTGAATTGCTAGCTGAATTGTTTACCTGTTGCTAAGCAGTTGCTAGGGACTCTCCTAGAAGAAGCTAGCTAGCTTACAAAGAATAACAAAGAATAACAAAAAAAAGAGTTAACAGAAGAAAGGAAGACAAAATAAGGACAAAATAAGGACAGAAGAAAAAGGAAAAGAAAACAGGACAACAAAGTGAAACAGTCCTCTAAAGAAACAAGAGACCATAATACAAGAAACAGCACTTCTATTGCAACATTGTAGCCATCATCACCAGCGTTGCTATGGAAATTGTTTACCCACCAGACATCCAAACAGAGAAAGCTAAGAAAAGTTTCAAAGGTTTGTTGATGGGACAGAACCATGAATGCCTGTTTGCAGATCTTACCAGTTACAAAACAAGAGCAAATTTAATCTTTAATACCAATCGAGGGAACATATGGAAAAAGGTTATTTGCAACCATTTCCCTTTCTCAAAAAAGAGGGGCATCAGCCAAGGATGTCAGATCAGCATTTTTGAAGAAGCTGACCAGAGCAACACATATCAAACAGTAAACGTATATAATAATGGAACTGTATTGATACAAGGCAATGATTCAAGCCTCCAGGCTTTTGAGAATAGGTTTGCTACCCTAAAAGCAGACGCTGACATCATCTCAGAAACTGAGGAAAAAGTCAAGGAGGGAGATGGAGAAAAGCAGACCCCAATGGTCTCTGTGACCCTGCAGGAAGCCCTCAGTGTCCCTCTACCTACCTCACCTGCAGCAGACAGAGTCCAGGACATGTCAATTTCAATAAGAACACCTGCTATGCAACGTTTCCACAACACCCTCTCTCTAGTCGAAGCAGAGGTCATAGAACTCAGAGAGAACAAGCTTCAAGAGGAGGACACTGTCCAGAAACTAAAAGAAGAGATGAAACAGTTCAGGGAGGAGAGCAGAGCATCTATTGCTAAATTAGAAAGCAGAATGGACAAGCTGAGTCAGACAAATGATGACCTCAGAGACCATCTGAGCACAACAAGAAAGGAGCTCGAACAAAAAGAGAGGTACATTGACACCCTCAACCGGCAGAGAGTCATTGTGTCCTCTGCATCTAGAGAACATGTCCACCAGCTTGGTACAACACAAGCAGAACCTGAGACCAGCATGGCCTCCACCACACAGCCTGATGACACTGCACCAGCCTATCAGTCTGCTCCAGCCCAGGTCAACCTACCAGCCTCTCAGTCTGCTCCAGCCCAGGTCAAGCCTCTCAGTCTGCAGCCTCCAGCCTCAGTCTGCTCCAGCCCAGGTCAACCTACCAGCCTCCCAGTCTGCTCCAGCCCAGGTCAACCTACCAGCCTCCCAGTCTGCTCCAGCCCAGGTCAGAATACCAGCCTCCCAGTCTGCTCCAGCCCAGGTCAACCTACCAGCCTCCCAGTCTGCTCCAGCCCAGGTCAGAATACCAGCCTCCCAGTCTGCTCCACCCAGACAATCACCCACAACTGCAATCCTAATTGATTCAAATGGGAAGTTCTTAGTCCAGGAAAGATTATTCCCTAGACACCAGGTGTATAAGTTCTGGTGTCCTACAACTGAGAGTGCAATGCAGCTACTCAGTCAGAACAGGATTGACACCCCTGACAACATCATCATCCACACTGGCACAAACGACCTTCATGCCAAAGGTGAAAATGTATCTGGGGCAGTGAGAAGAGTGGCAGAACGGGCACAGGCTGTGTTCCCAACAACCAATATAGTTGTGTCCACCCTCCTACCAAGAAAAGACTTCCCAGGAAAGTTGATCGACAAAATAAATCAACAGATCACTGTGGACTGTGCCTCACTGCTCAACGTCAGAACGGCTCACCACCCCACTCTGACATGTCAACACTTATATGATAATATACATCTTGATCAGGACAGTATCAGAACCTTTGCCAAGGACCTAAAAGATGCAACACTTGGCAGGGACCCACACACCCATCACCCCAGCTACAGAGGTCCCCCACCCCACCTTCTGAAACAACAGTACCTCCACCATCCCGAAGAGAAAAGAGCCAGACATGGCTTATTACAGCACAGCTCTACTAGACCAGGCCCAACACAGCACATATTTACCAGACCAGACCCGCCTCAGGACAGCACAACTAGACCCGTCCCATCACAACACAGCTCTACTAGACCTGGCCCATCACAACACAGCTCTACTATCACAACACAGCTCTACTAGACCTGGCCCATCACAACACAGCTCTACTATCACAACACAGCTCTACTAGACCCGGCCCATCACAACACAGCTCTACTAGACCCGGCCCATCACAACACAGCTCTACCAGACCTGGCCCATCACAACACAGCTCTACCAGACCAGACCCATCACAAAACAGCTCTGACCACTACTCCAGGGTCGGTCAGAACACTGCCCTTCAGGGAAGTAGACCACATGATGCAGTCCACACCATGTATCAGTCAGATCGTCAGCCTACATATGCTGAGGTAACCTCTGGCAGAAGACCCCTAGAACAATCAGAGATAGGAGAGGTGCGCCAACTACTGCAACTAATATGCAGACTACTGAGCTAGACAGTCCCTTTAATTCACACACGGCACAACACACACACACACACACACACTAACACACAGGGTTGCAGATTGCATTGTACTTATTTTATGTGCAATCTTATTCCATTCTTATTAATTTGTTTACAAACATTCCTAAATGTATTGACACCGGTATTATAATAATTATTATATGTAATGGTGTGTGTGTGTGTGTGTGTATGTGTGTATGTGTATGTATGTATGTATATATATATATATATATATATATATGTATGTATATATATATGTATATGTATATGTATATGTATATATATATGTATATATATATGTATGTGTATGTGTATGTGTGTATGTGTATATATATGTATATGTATGTATGTTGTATGTGTGTGTATGTATATTATATGTATGTGTGCGTGTGTATGTATGTATTTATGTATGTATGTATGTATGTGTATGTATGTGTGTATGTATGTGTGTGTATGTATGTGTGTGTATATATATGTATATATATATATATGTATATATGTATATGTATATATATATATATATATATATATATATATATATATATAGTATTTTTTTTTTTTTTTTTTTGATGTACTTTACTCAAACCAGTGAATATCACTTATTATAAATGAGATCATTAACTATCAGCTCTTGGAATATCCAGGGCCTATACTCTTCACATTTTGGTTATAAAACAACAAATCCAGAATTGATTAAAAACATCAAGGGACAGGACATCATAATCCTACTGGAAACATGGTGTCGTGGAGACATAGATACTCAGTGTCCCTCAGGCTATAGAGAAAGTTTACTACCATCAATCAAACATAAAAATGTTAAACGGGGCCGAGACTCAGGTGGAATCATCATTTGGCATAAGCAGGACTTAGCACTGAATGAAATGAAAAAGGTACCACTCACATTTGGCTAAAACTTAACAAAGGTACAATCTATTGTGACAATGATGTATACATATGTGCAGCTTATGCTCCTCCTTCAGATTCATCATATTATGATGATCAGTTTTTTGACAATCTCCAGACAGAAATCATTACATTTCAGGCGCAAGGTAAAGTGCTTCTTTGTGGAGATTTCAATGCAAGAACAGGTTCTGAGCCTGACTACACTGATGCGGGAGGTAACCACCACATATTTGGACACCCCTCCTTGTACAGTAGCCCTATTATAAATAATAGAAACAGTCCTGACCAAATACTGAACAAAAATGGAAAAGAGTTAGTACATCTCTGTCGAGCCTTAGGCCTGTACATGCTTAATGGTAGAATCAGAGGGGACTCTTTAGGTCAGTTTACTTACTGCTCAGCTCTTGGGACAAGTGTAGTCGATTATGCCATCACTGACATTGACCCCTCCTCCATTAGTGCATTCACTGTCAGACCACAGACACCATTGTCAGATCACAGTCAGATCAACGTGTTTCTGAAGAAATTAACCGGCAATATTCATTCAAAAAAACAGCCCAATAAACTCTACAACATAAACCAATCGTACAGATGGGCTCCAAACAGTGCAGAGACATTCATTGAAACATTGAACTCAAATGAAATGATGAACTCTATACAGTTTTTCAATAACTCACAGTACCAAAACAATAAAGATGGTGTCAATTCAGCTACCCAAAACATCAACTGCATATTCCAAAAGCAGCATCAAAAGCAAATTTGAGAAAACCAAAGCAATGCAACATCAGAAGCAAAAATCAAAATGTTTCTGACAAATGGTTTGATAATGAATGTAAAACAATTAGAAAACACCTAAGACAAATGTCAAACAAAAAACATAAGCAGCAAAACAACCCAGAGCTACGATATGAATACTTTGAAACTCTGAAACAGTATAAACAAACACTGAAATGCAAGAAATTGAATTATACCAACAAGACACTTGATGAAATTGAAAACGCAATTGACCAAAATCAGTTCTGGGACATGTGGAACAATTTAAGCACAACAAAGCCACAAGAATTAGCCATACAAGATGTAGGAATTTGGAAAACTTATTTTGATAATCTATACAAAAACATCCCACAAAAAGACTTACAACAGAACAAATTAGAAATTAAAGAAAAATTGAACATCCTTGAATCAGTCATTAAAAACAACCAAAATCCATTAGATTACCCAATAACCCAACAAGAACTAAATGAAAAGCTAAAATCTATTAAATCAAAAAAGGCTTGCGGTGTAGACAACATCAGAAATGAAATGCTGAAAAACAGCACACCTGAGTTGCAAAATTCTGTGCTTAAATTGTTCAACATGGTTTTAACTTCTGGCTGCTTCCCTGATGTCTGGAACCAGGGGCTCATCTCCCCCTATCCACAAAAGTGGAGACAAATCAGACCCCAATAATTACAGGGGAATTTGCGTCAACAGTAACTTGGGTAAGATTTTCTGTAGCATTTTGAATTCAAGAATTCAAACCTTTCTTCAAGAAAAAAATGTAATAAGTAAATATCAAATTGGCTTTCTTCCTAACCATCACACTACTGACCATATATACACCTTACACACACTAATTAATAAACACGTCCACCAAAAAAAAGAGGGCAAAATCTTTGCTTGCTTTATTGACTTTAAAAAAGCATTTGATTCGATTTGGCACGAAGGGCTATTCAACAAAATTCTACAAAGTGGGCTTGGTGGTAAGGTGTATGACTTAATAAAATGTATGTACACAGAAAACAAGTGTGCAATAAAAATCAAAAACAAAAGAACATAATTTTTTTCACAATGTCGAGGTGTGAGACAAGGCTGCAATTTGAGTCCAAATCTTTTCAACATTTATATCAATGAATTAGCAGACATGTTGGACCAATCTCCAGCCCCAGGACTCACACTATTTGACACAGAGGTGAAATACCTGCTATATGCTGATGACTTGGTACTTCTATCACCAACCAAAGAAGGTCTTCAACAAAACATTAATATTCTGGAGCAATATTGCCATAATTGGGCCCTGGCAGTAAATTTCCAAAACACTAAAATCATGATTTTCCCCCAAAAAAACGAGGTTTCAGAAACACAAATGTAAATTCACCCTGAACAACACCCTAATTGAACACACAAAAAATTGCACCTACCTTGGTCTGACCATATCTGCATCGGGAAACTTTAATATGGCAGTGAATGCACTCAAAGAAAAAGCCCGCAGAGCAATGTATGCAATAAAAATGAAATTATTCCAAATCAACATCCCAATTAACATTTGGACTAAAATATTTGACAGTGTAATCCTACCAATAGCACTTTATGGAAGTGAGGTTTGGGGGCCACTCAATAAACTGGATTTTAAAATGTGGGACAAACATCCAATTGAAGCCCTACATGCAGAATTCTGTCGGAAAATCCTACAAGTCCAGAGAAATACACCAACTAATGCATGTAGGGCAGAATTGGGCCGTTTTCCAGTAATAATGAAGATACAGAAAAGATCATTAAAATTTTGGCTACATCTAAATTCAAGTCCAAATTCGAGTCTGCAATTTAAAGCACTTCAAACCCAAGAGCTGATCCCAGAAACGAGCCCTCTCAGTCAGCTGGTGTTGGACCTCACCAACCAAGCTGACACCAGCACTGCTTCAAAAGAAAGAATTCCAATAAGCAAAATCATGAACAAATCAAAGGAATCATATTTACAATACTGGAAAACGAAACAAAATCCCAAAGCCGACTAAATTGCTATCTGACCCTAAACAGAGAATATGAATTGGCTGATTATCTCTACTCTGTCAGAGATACGAAGCAGAGACAGATCCTTACCAAGTACAGGCTGAGTGACCACCAATTGGCAATAGAAACCGGCAGACATAAAAAGACATGGCTACCCAAAGAGGAGCGTGTATGTGGTCAATGCATGACAGGGGAGGTAGAGACAGAGATGCACTTTCTCCTTTACTGTGATAAATATTCCTCACAAAGAGATTCATTATTCACAGAAATGACTACATGTATTACACATTTTTACAAATTGAACCCAGAGGAAAAACTAAGAATACTCATGGGCGAAGGAGCAATGGCTCCTCTTGCAGCCAAATATGTATTTTCCTGCCATAGCCTGAGCACTGAATAATAACATCTGCATAGTAAACAGTAACTTACTTATTATTACTATTATTGTTATTACTATAATTATTAATGTTTATCATTCCAAATATGGGTGGTAATGGTAGTGATAACAGTTTAGTGATGGTTGTAGTAGTTGTAGTAATGATGATTGTAGTTGTAGTACTGATATAAAGAAGAAGATGACCGTTATTTAGTTATAAGTTAGTTATAGTTTCATTTTCCATAATTAGATTTTATATTTATTACATTTCTACTATTGACTGTTACCATTTGTATTTAAATTTGTATTATTATTTACTACCATTTTATATTATTATTTGCTATCATTTATAATTTTGTTACAATGTATATTGTATACATTGTTGCTTTGGCAATATTGACACAATGTTTTTCATGCCAATAAAGCAGCTTGAAATGAAATGAAAATGAGAGAGAGAGGGAGAGAGAGAGGCAGCGAGAGAGAGAGAGAGACAGAGAGAGAGACAGGCAGAGAGACAGAGACAGGCAGAGAAACAGAGAGAGAGACAGGCAGAGAGACAGAGAGAGAGAGAGAGAGACAGAGAGAGAGACAGAGAGAGAGGCAGAGTGAGAGAGAGAGAGACAGGCAGAGAGAGAGACAGGCAGAGAGAGAGAGACAGAGGCAGGCAGAGAGAGAGAGAGACAGAGGCAGGCAGAGAGAGAGAGAGAGAGAGAGAGAGACAGGCAGAGAGAGAGAGAGACAGGCAGAGAGAGAGAGACAGAGAGAGAGACAGAGAGAGAGAGACAGGCAGAGACAGAGGGAGAGTGATGGGCAGAGACAGGTAGAGAGAGAGAGAGAGGCAGAGAGAGAGAGAGAGAGACCGGCAGAGAGAGAGAGATAGACAGGCAGAGAGAGAGAGAGAGAGAGACAGGCAGAGAGAGAGAGAGGCAGAGAGAGAGAAACAGGCAGAGAGAGAGAAACAGGCAGAGAGAGAGAGATACAGGCAGAGACAGAGAGAGAGAGAGAGAGACAGACAGAGACAGAGAGAGAGAGAGAGACAGGCAGAGAGAGAGCGACAGAGAGAGAGACAGGCAGAGAGAGAGAGACATGCAGAGACAGAGAGACAGGCAGAGAGAGACAGAGAGAGAGACAGGCAGAGAGACAGACAGGCAGAGAGACAGAGAGACAGAGAGAGAGAGAGACAGAGAGAGAGAGACAGAGACAGGCAGAGAGAGAGAGAGACAGGCAGAGAGAGAGAGAGAGAGGCAGAGAGAGAAAGAGACAGGCAGAGAGAGAGAGAGAGACAGGCAGAGAGAGAGAGAGAGAAAGACAGGCAGAGAGAGAGAGAGACAGGGAGAGACAGGCAGAGAGACAGAGAGAGAGACAGGCAGAGAGAGAGAGAGAGAGAGAGAGAAAGAGAGAGATACAGGCAGAGACAGAGGGAGAGAGATGGGCCGAGACAGGCAGAGAGAGAGAGGCAGAGAGACCGGCAGAGAGAGAGAGAGAGAGAGACAGGCAGAGAGAGAGCGACAGAGAGAGAGAGACAGGCAGGCAGAGAGACAGGCAGAGAGAGAGAGAGAGAGACATGCAGAGACAGAGAGAGAGACAGGCAGAGACAGAGACATAGAGACAGGCAGAGACTGGCAGAGACAGAGGGAGAGAGAGAGACAGGCAGAGACAGATAGAGACAGGAAGATGGGCAGAGACAGGCAGAGAGAGACAGAGAGAGAGAGACAGAGGCAGGCAGAGAGAGAGACAGGCAGAGAGGGAGAGAGACAGGCAGAAACAGAGAGAGAGAGACAGGCAGAAAGAGAGAGACATGCAGAAAGAGAGAGAGAGAGACAGGCAGAAACAGAGAGAGAGACCGGCAGACAGGTAGCAACAGGCAGAGAGAGAGAGAGAGAGAGACAGGCAGATGGGCAGAGACAGAGAGAGAGGCAGAGACAGGCAGAGACAGATAGAGAGGCAGAGACAGGCAGAGAGAGAGTCAGGGAGAGAGAGAGTCAGGGAGAGAGAGAGAGAGAGAGAGAGACAGGCAGAGACAGAGAGAGAGACAGGTAGAGAGAGAGAGAGAGACAGGCAGAGACAGGCAGAGACAGAGAGAGACAGGCAGATGGGCAGAGACAGGCAGATGGGCAGAGACAGGCAGAGAGAGAGACAGGCAGAGAGAGAGACAGAGAGACAGGCAGAGACAGAGAGAGACAGGCAGACAGGCAGCAACAGGCAGAGAGAGAGAGACAGGCAGAGAGACAGGCTGAGACAGAGAGAGAGAGACAGGCAGAGACATAGAGACAGGCAGAGACAGAGAGACAGGCAGAGAGAGAGAGAGAGAGAGAGACAGGCAGAGAGAGAGAGAGAGAGAGACAGGCAGAGACAGAGAGAGAGAGATAGGCAGAGACAGAGACAGAGAGACAGGCAGAGACAGGCAGAGACAGAGGGAGAGAGAGACAGGCAGAGAGAGAGAGAGAGAGAGAGAGACAGGCAGAGAGAGAGAGAGAGAGAGACAGGCAGAGACAGAGAGAGAGAGATAGGCAGAGACAGAGACAGAGAGACAGGCAGAGACAGGCAGAGACAGAGGGAGAGAGAGACAGGCAGAGACAGAGAGTGACAGGAAGATGGGCAGAGACAGGCAGAGAGAGACAGAGAGAGAGAGACAGAGGCAGGCAGAGAGGGAGAGAGACAGACAGTGAGAGAGAGATAGGCAGAGACAGAGAGAGAGAGAGACAGGCATAAATAGAGAGAGAGAGACAGGCAGAAAGAGAGAGACAGGCAGAAACAGAGAGAGAGACCGGCAGACAGGCAGCAACAGGCAGAGAGAGAGAGAGACAGGCAGAGAGACAGGCAGACGGGCAGAGACAGATAGAGAGGCAGAGACAGGCAGAGACAGATAGAGAGGCAGAGACAGGCAGAGAGAGAGTCAGGGAGAGAGAGAGAGACAGAGAGAGACAGGCAGATGGGCAGAGACAGGCAGATGGGCAGAGACAGGCAGAGAGAGAGAGACAGAGAGACAGGCAGAGACAGAGAGAAAGGGAGAGACAGAGAGAGAAGCAGAGACAGAGACAGGCAGAGACAGAGAGAGAGAGACAGGCAGAGACAGAGAGAGAGACAGGCAGACAGGCAGCAACAGGCAGAGAGAGAGAGAGAGAGAGAGACAGGCAGGCTGAGAGAGAGAGACAGGCAGAGAGAGAGAGATAGAGGCAGAGAGAGAGAGAGAGAGATACAGGCAGAGACAGAGGGAGAGAGAGACAGGTAGAGACAGAGGGAGAGAGAGACAGGCAGATGGGCAGAGACAGGCAGAGAAAGAGAGAGAGAGAGAGAGGCAGAGATAGAGAGAGAGAGAAGCAGGCAGAGAGAGAGAGAGG
>NC_056440.1:48219138-48256638 GCF_018296145.1 Oncorhynchus tshawytscha | reverse complement strand
CTAACGAGACGTGGTGTGGTCACAAAAGCATACAGGAACTCAAGTCCTTCTGTTCACCTGATTTAGAATTCCTCACAATCAAATGTCGACCGCATTATCTACCAAGGGAATTCTCTTCGATTATAATCACAGCCGTATATATTCCCCCCCAAGCAGACACATCGATGGCTCTGAACAAACTTTATTTGACTCTTTGCAAACTGGAATCCATACATCCTGAGGCTGCATTCATTGTAGCTGGGGATTTTAACAAGGCTAATCTGAAAACAAGACTCCCTAAATTGTATCAGCATATCGATTGCGCAGCCAGGGCTGGCAAAACCTTGGATCACTGCTATTCTAACTTCCGCGACGCATATAAGGCCCTGCCCCACCCTCCTTTCGGAAAAGCTGACCACGACTCCATTTTGTTGATCCCTGCCTACAGACAGAAACTAAAACAAGAAGCTCCCACGCTGAGGTCTGTTCAACGCTGGTCCGACCAATCTGATTCCAGACTCCAAGACTGCTTCCATCACGTGGACTGGGATATGTTTCGTATTGCGTCAGACAACAACATTGACGAATACGCTGATTCGGTGTGCGAGTTCATTAGAACGTGCGTTGAAGATGTCGTTCCCATAGCAACGATTAAAACATTCCCAAACCAGAAACCGTGGATTGATGGCAGCATTCGCGTGAAACTGAAAGCGCGAACCACTGCTTTTAATCAGGG
The DNA here is from genome assembly GCF_018296145.1 of Oncorhynchus tshawytscha. Lineage (NCBI taxonomy): Eukaryota > Metazoa > Chordata > Actinopteri > Salmoniformes > Salmonidae > Oncorhynchus > Oncorhynchus tshawytscha. Next base: position 48,255,923 of record NC_056440.1, on the reverse strand, counting down.
CAAGGTGACCGAAATATGACCGAATACAAACAGTGTAGCTATTCCCTCCGCAAGGCAATCAAACAAGCTAAGCGTCAGTATAGAGACAAAGTAGAATCTCAATTCAACGGCTCAGACACAAGAGGTATGTGGCAGGCTCTACAGTCAATCACGGATTACAAAATGAAAACCAGCCCCGTCACGGACCAGGATGTCTTGCGCCCAGGCAGACGAAATAACTTTTGCCCGCTTTGAGGACAATACAGTGCCACTGACACAGCCTGCAACCAAAACATGCGGCCTCTCCTTCACTGCAGCCGAGGTGAGTGAAACATTTAAACGTGTTAACCCTCGCAAGGCTGCAGGCCCAGACGGCATCCCCAGCCGCGCCCTCAGAGCATGCGCAGACCAGCTGGCTGGTGTGTTTACGGACATATTCAATCAATCCCTATCCCAGTCTGCTGTTCCCACATGCTTAACCTCTTGAGCTTATGGCTCAATACTGCCCCCGTTGGAGGAAGTGCGTGCCCATAGTAAACTGAAAATATTTTTTCCAAAATTGCTAATATATGCATATAATAATAATTATTGAATAGAAAACACTCTAAAGTTTCTAAAACCGTTTAAATTATGTCTGTATGTAAAGCAGAACTCTCAGGGCAGCCTTTCTCCCAAACTCTCTCTTGTCAAGAGAAAAGTTGGGTCAACTTTGACGTCATCGCCCCCACCCTTCCCAGGCAGCTACCGATCTGGGAACAGTATGTATTTGTTCAGCGCGATGTCTGCTTTCAATTGGCACGTTCATTGTTTGAATTTCGCGCTCCCTCATCCTTTGGCGGGCGAAAATGCCCGGTTCACTCTCACATACATGCACTCTATTGCGCGCGGCCGATTTGGGGAACGTTCTTTTCCAATAGACACCAGTTGAAGCCGGTTCGTTTGTTCGCGATGATCATTGTTTTACATGATAAAAACATCATTTTGCTCGATTCTGCACTTAGTTTGACCAGTTTAGTCAACATATAATATGTAATTTTGAAGTTTGATTGCGCAAGAGTGCGGGACCAGAAGGAGCAGAAGTTATTTTGGGTGCATTTCAGCTGAAGCTGTTAGCATATGCTAATACAAAGACGCACAACTTGAAACCAAACGATGTATTGGGTAAGTATGACTCCTTCTACGTCTTCTGATCGAAGAACATCAAAGGTAAGGGAATATTTATGTGGTTATTTTGGGTTTCTGTGGACTCCAAACGTAGAGGAGACACTGCTAATATCTGAGCGCCGACTCATAGCATAGACTAGTGAACGAATTCTGTAACGTTAAAAATAAATGTAACACAGCGGTTGTATTAAGAAGAAGTGTATCTTTGTAACTATATGTAGAACATGTATATTTAGTCATGTTTATTGCTTGTTATCTGACGTTATCTGTCCGAGCTATCATAATTTCTCCGGACATTTTGAGTAGCATTTTTGAAATGTCGTCATTGTAAACAGAGATTTATGGATATTAATGGCATATTATTGAAAAAAAAAAAAATGTACTGTGTAACATGTAATATTACTGTCATCTGATGAAGATTTTCAAAAGGTTAGTGAATTATTTATTTTTTAATCCTACTTTTAAATTTTATATTTTCTGGGACAAAATGGCCGCCGCTTGCATTTTGTTTCGGTGGTGGTCTAATATAAATGTGTGCTATGTTTTCGCCGTAAAACATTTTAGAAATCTGACTTGCTGGGTAGATGAACAAGGTGTTTATCTTTCATTTGAGCTATTGGACTTGTGTAGGTGTGGAGGTTAAATATGTCTAAGAATATTTTTTCACATTTTGCGTTATGCTAATGAGCTTGAGCCGTAGTCACGATCCCGGATCCGGGATGGGTAGCATCAAGAGGTTAAAGAGGACCACCATTGTTCCTGTTCCCAAGAAAGCTAAGGTAACTGAGCTAAACGACTACCGCCCCGTAGCACTCACTTCCGTCATCATGAAGTGCTTTGAGAGACTAGTCAAGGACCATATCACCTCCACCCTACCTGACACCCTAGACCCACTCCAATTTGCTTACCGCCCAAATAGGTCCACAGACGATGCAATCTCAACCACGCTGCACACTGCTCTAACCCATCTGGACAAGAGGAATACCTACGTGAGAATGCTGTTCATCGACTACAGCTCGGCATTTAACACCATAGTACCCTCCAAGCTCGTCATCAAGCTCGAGACACTGGGTCTCGACCCCGCCCTGTGCAACTGGGTACTGGACTTCCTGACGGGCTGGTGAGGGTAGGCAACAACATCTCCACCCCGCTGATCCTCAACACTGGGGCCCCACAAGGGTGCGTTCTGAGCCCTCTCCTGTACTCCCTGTTCACCCATGACTGCGTGGCCACGCACGCCTCCAACTCAATCATCAAGTTTGCGGACGTCACAACAGTGGTAGGCTTGATTACCAACAACGACGAGACGGCCTACAGGGAGGAGGTGAGGGCCCTCGGAGTGTGGTGTCAGGAAAATACCCTCACACTCAACGTCAACAAAACTAAAGAGATGATTGTGGACTTCAGGAAAGAGCAGAGGGAACACCCCCTTATCCACATCCATGGAACAGTAGTGGAGAGGGTAGCAAGTTTTAAGTTCCTCGGCATACACATCACAGACAAACTGAATTGGTCCACCCACACAGACAGCGTGGTGAAAGAGGCGCAGCAGCGCCTATTCAACCTCAGGAGGCTGAAGAAATTTGGCTTGTCACCAAAAGCACTCACAAACTTCTACAGATGCACAATCGAGAGCATCCTGGCGGGCTGTATCACCGCCTGGTACGGCAACTGCTCCGCCCACAACCGTAAGGCTCTCCAGAAGGTAGTGAGGTCTGCACAACGCATCACCGGGGGCAAACTACCTGCCCTCCAGGACACCTACACCACCCGATGTTACAGGAAGGCCATAAAGATCATCAAGGACAACAACCACCCGAGCCACTGCCTGTTCACCCCGCTATCATCCAGAAGGCGAGGTCAGTACAGGTGCATCAAAGCTGGGACCGAGAGACTGAAAAACAGCTTCTATCTCAAGGCCATCAGACTGTTAAACAGCCACCACTAACATTGAGTGGCTGCTGCCAACACACTGACTCAATTCCAGCCACTTTAATAATGGGAATTGATGGGAAATTATGTAAAATATATCACTAGCCACTTTAAACAATGCTACCTAATATAATGTTTACATACCCTACATTATTCATCTCATATGTATACGTTTATACTGTACTCTATATCATCTACTGCATCTTTATGTAATACATGTATCACTAGCCACTTTAACTATGCCACTTTGTTTACATACTCATCTCATATGTATATACTGTACTCGATACCATCTACTGCATCTTGCCTATGCCGCTCTGTACCATCACTCATTCATATATCTTTATGTACATATTCTTTATCCCCTTACAGTTGTGTGCATAAGACAGTAGTTTTGGAATTGTTAGTTAGATTACTTGTTGGTTATTACTGCATTGTCGGAACTAGAAGCACAAGCATTTCGCTACATTCGCATTAACATATGCTAACCATGTGTATGTGTGACAAATAAAATTTGATTTGATTTGATTTGAGAGAGAGAGACAGGCAGAGCCAGAGAGAGAGACAGGCAGAGAAAGAGAGAGACAGGCAGACAGGCAGAGCCAGAGAGAGAGACAGGCAGAGAGTGAGAGAGAGACAGGAAGAGAGACAGGCAGACAGAGAGGCAGAGCGAGGCAGACAGGCAGAGACAGGCAGACGGGCAGAGACAGAGACGGGCAGAGAGATGGGCAGAGACAGAGAGAGAGACAGACAGAGACAGGCAGAGACAGAGACAGAGACAGAGAGACAGGCAGAGACAGAGAGAGACAGGCAGAGACAGAGAGAGAGACAGGCAGAGACATAGAGAGAGACAGGCAGACAGAGGCAGAGACAGGCAGACAGGCAGAACCAGGCAGACAGGCAGAGACAGGCAGACGGGCAGAGACAGAGACGGGCAGAGAGACTGGCAGAGACAGAGAGAGAGACAGACAGAGACAGGCAGAGACAGAGACAGAGAGACAGGCAGAGACAGAGAGAGACAGGCAGAGACAGAGAGAGAGACAGGCAGAGACATAGAGAGAGACAGGCAGACAGAGGCAGAGACAGGCAGACAGGCAGAACCAGGCAGACAGGCAGAGACAGAGACAGGCAGAGACACACACACAGAGACAGACACACACATAGACACACACACATACACACACACACACACACAGACAGACAGACAGACAGACAGACAGACAGACAGACAGACAGACAGACAGACAGACAGACAGACAGACAGACAGACAGACACACAGAGACAGACACACACACACACACAGAAACATAGACAGTCACACAGAGACAGACCCACACACACACACACACACAGACAGACAGACAGACAGACAGACAGACAGACAGACAGACAGACAGACAGACAGACAGACAGACAGACAGACAGACAGACAGACAGACAGACACACACAGACACACAGAGACAGACACACACACACAGAGACAGACACACACACAGAGACAGACACACACACACAGAGACAGACACACACACACACAGAGACAGACACACACACACAGAGACCGACACACACACACAGAGACCGACAGTCAGAGACCGACAGACAAAACACACACAGACAGAGACAGACACACACACACAGAGACAGACACACACACACACACACACACACACACAGAGAGACCGACAGACAGAGACCGACAGACACACACACACAGACAGAGACAGACACACACACACACACACACACACACAGAGACACACAGAGACAGACACACACACACACAGAGACCGACAGTCAGAGACCGACAGACACACACACACACAGACAGAGACAGACACACACACACAGAGACAGACACACACACACACAGACAGACACACACAGAGACAGAGACACACACACACAGAGACAGACACACACACAGAGACAGACACACACACACAGACATACACACACACAGAGACAGACACACACAGACAGACAGACACACACAGAGACAGACACACACACACACACACACAGACAGACACACACACAGAGATAGACAGAGACCGACAGACAGAGGCCGACAGACAGAGACCAACAGACACACACACAGAGAGACACACACACACAGAGACAGACACACACACACACAGACAGACACACACACACACACAGACAGACAGAGACCGATAGACAGAGACCGACAGACAGAGACCGACATACAGAGACCGACATACAGAGACCAACCGACAGAGACCGACAGACAGAGACCGATACACACAGAGACAGACAGACAGACAGACAGACAGACAGACAGACAGACAGACAGACAGACACACACACAAACAGACAGACACACACAAACACACAGACAGTCACACACACAGAGACAGACAGACACACACAGGACCGAAACCGACAGACAGACACACACACAGGACCGAAACCGACAGACAGACACACACAGGACCGAAACCGACAGACACACACAGGACCCGAAACCGACAGACACACACAGGACCGAAACCGACAGACACACACAGGACCAAAACCGACAGACACACAGGACCGAAACCTACACACCCACACAGGACTGAAACCGACACCGGACAGAGACCCGACACAGGAAAGAGACCGAGACCCGAACACAGGAAAGAGACCGAGACCCGACACACACAGAGACCGAGACCAGACACACACACAGAGACCGAGACCAGACACACACACAGAGACCGAGACAAACACACACACAGACCGAGACAGACACACACAGACCGAGTTCTCTATGGAAGTTTCAGATCTCATTATGATGAGAAATCAGGCCTGGGCCAAGGATAGCAAAACTGACTTGGTAGCTGAGCCAGCACTTCAGGCAATTGAGAAAAAGATGAACAAGTGAATTTGGAAGTTTACATACACTTTTAGGTTGGAGTCATTAAAACTCGTATTTGGCAAGTCGGTTAAGACATCTACTTTGTGCATGACAAGTAATTTTTCCAACAATTGTTTACAGACAGATTATTTCACTTATATTTCACTGTATCACAATTCCAGTGGGTCAGAAGTTAACAAACACTAAGTTGACTGTGCCTTTAAACAGCTTTAGAAGCTTCTGATAGGCTAATTGACATCATTTGGAGGTGTACCTGTGGATGTATTTCAAGCCCTACCTTCAAACTCATTGCCTCTTTGCTTGACATCATTGGAAAATCAAAAGAAATCAGCCAAGACCTCAGAAAAAAATGTAGACCTCCACAATTCTGGTTAATCCTTGGGAGCAATTCCCAAACGCCTGAAGGTACCACGTTCATCTGTACAAACAATAGTACACCATGGGACCACACAGCCGTCATACCGCTCAGGAAGGACATGCGTTCTGTCTCCTAGAGATGAACGTTCTTTGGTGTGAAAAGTGCAAATCAATCCCAGAACAACAGCAAAGGACCTTGTGAAGATGCTTGGGGAAACAGGTTCAAAAGTATTTATATCCACAGTAAAACGAGTCCTATATCGACATAACATGAAAGGCCACTCAGCAAGGAAGAAACCACTGCTCCAAAACCGTCATTAAAAAAGCCAGACTATGGTTTGCAACTGCACATTGGGGACAAAGATCGTACTTTTGGAGAAATGTCTTCTGGTCTGTTGAAACAAAAATATAATTCTTTGGCCATAATGAACATCGTTATGTTTGGAGGAAAAAGGGGGAGGCTTCCAAGCCGAAAAACACCATTCCAACTGAAGCACGGGGGTGGCAGCATCATGTTGTGGGGGTGCTTTGCTGCATGAGGGACTGGTGCACTTCACAAAATAGATGGCTTCATGAGGGGGAAAAAAGTATGTGGATATATTGAATCAACATCTCAAGACATCAGTCAAGTTAAAGCTTGGTCGCAAACGGGTCTTCCAAATGGACAATGACCCCAAGCATACTTCCAAAGTTGTGGCAAAATGGCTTCAGGACAACAATGTCAAGGTATTGGAGTGGCCATCACAAAGCCCTGACCTCAATCCTATAGAAAATGTGTGGGCAGAACTGAAAAGCATGTGCGAGCAAGGAGGCCTACAAACCTGACTCCGTTACACCAGCTCTGTCATGAGGACTTGGCCAAAATTCACCCAACTTATTATGGGAAGCTTGTGGAAGGCTACCTGAAACGTTTGACCCAAGTTAAACCATTTAAAGGCAATGCTACCAAATACTAATTGAGTGTATGTAAACTTTTGACACACTGGGAATGTGATGAAAGAAATACAAGCTGAAATAAACAATTCTGTCTACTATTATTCTGACATTTCACATTCTTAAAATAAAGTGGTGATCCTAACTGACCTAAAACAGGGAATTTTTACTAGGATTAAATGTCAGGAATTATGAGAAACTGAGTTTAAATGTATTTGGCTAAGGTGTAAACTTCCAACTTCAAGTGTATATCTGTTGGTCACAGATACTGTACCTTAAAAAAAAGGCAGGGGCCTGGATCAGAAAACCAGACCTGGACACCAGGTGCGTGCAATGAATTATCAAGTAGAACAGAAAATCTGCAGGCTCTGGACATCATAGGGATTAATGAAAGGCATGACCTATTCCTATTATTGAACCAATCAAGATGCTTTTTGAAAGATGGCTTTTTGTCAATCCAGATATTTATAAGCGGGGACTCGGCTCAATGAGGGCTCCATCCAAATAACACACTCTTACACACTCAAAAATGTAAACCATTGTCTAAGATAGAGACTCTTTTCCCCCCTTCTCTCCCTCTCCTCACCTGAAGGTGCCTCTCTCCACATCCTGGCCGCTGAGGCGAACATGGATGCCCTCTTTGAGCAGTGAGCCAAATGCCATATACTCCCCAGGGCCCAGTCCACTGTGCGGTTTTTGATCATCTCCCCTTGGGCCTTCAAGATACGGCTCAGACCTGCGGAGTAGCAGAAAACCAGACGTTCGTCACCAGGTAACGAGGCAGTCTTTTTTGGAATCTGTTCTCACCTAAAACCGCTCTAATCTTATGGTGTGTACATGTTACTGTATGCACAGAAAACAAAGGTGCCGTCAAATGTGTTCAAAGCCAGTCATTGAAAAACCATGTGTTCACTCTTTTGGTCCTCCCTACCTCAAGAAATACATATATTATTATGTAATATTTATGGCTACGGTCACGAGGGTTTCCCACCACCATGGATGGTGAAGTCGTCGACTGGCACTGAAGAGGCCACCTGTCCAATGTGGATCAGCTCTTCCTCAGTCAGGCCGGTTGTCGGGCAGGTCAAGCTCTTGGGCTGGCCATCGAGGTTGAAAAAACCTGTACACAAACAGGCACACTATTCACAACCTACAACACACACACTCTACAGGGTCCGACAATGTGTTATTAGTTTAAGCAGACTGTGTTTTTCTGTTGTTGCGACTTAAAATTAGATCTGATCTTCATCTATGACCAATTTATGCAGAAATCAAGATAATTCCAAAAGTTTCACGTACTTTTTCTTGCAACTGTACCTGCTCTGTCACAGTATACCATTGGAGACTACACACAGAAAAGTCATGCTGTCACACCCTGACCATAGTTTGCTTTGTATGTTTCTATGTTTTGGTTGGTCAGGGTGTGATCTGAGTGGGCATTCTATGTTGGATGTGTTGTTTGTCTATTTCTATGTCTGGCCTGATATGGTTCTCAATCAGAGGCAGGTGTTAGTCATTGTCTCTGATTGGGAACCATATTTAGGTAGCCTGGGTTTCACTGTGTGTTTGTGGGTGATTGTTCCTGTCTCTGTGTTTGCACCAGATAGGACTGTTTTGAGTTTTCACATTTCTTGTTTTGTTTAGTTATTTCATGTATGGTTGTCTTTATTAAAAACATGAATAACCGCCACGCTGCATTTTGGTCCGTCTCTCCTTCAGATGAAGAAAACCGTTACACATGCCATTTGTACATTTGGCATTATTATTTTACTTAGTTACAGTTCATATAAGGAAATATGAACAGATATGAATCTGTTGGTCACAGATGGCTTAAAAAAAGTAGGGGTGTGGATCAGAAAAGCAGTCAGTGTCTGGTGTGACCAACATTTGCCTCATGCAGCGCGACAGATCTCCGTCGCATGGAGTTGATCAGGCTCTTGATTGTGGTCTGTGAAATGTTGTCCCACTCCTCTTCAATGACTGTGTGAAGTTGCTGTATATTGCCGGGAACTGGAACACGCTGTCGTACACATCGATCCAGAGCATCCCAAACATGCTCAATGGGTGACATGTCTGAGTATGCAGGCCAGGAATTGTGTACAGAATTGTATACAGATCCTTGCGGCATGGGGCTGTACATTATCATGAGAAAACATGAGGTGATGGCGGCGGATAACCAACACGACAATGGGCCTCATGATCTCATCACGGTATCTCTGTGCACTCAAATTGCCGCCCATAAAATGCAATTGTGTTTGTTGTCGGTAGCTTATGCCTGCCCATACCATCACCATGGGGCACTCGTTGACACGCTGTATTTGAATTTATTATGGATGCTGTGTTTTGTTCCTAATACAATGCTTTTAGTTTTAGAAATATTTAGGGCTAAGTTATTCCTTGCCACCCACTCAAACTAACTGCAAACTAACACAAGTTTTTCCAGCAGCAGACTATGATCAATAATGTCAAAAGCTGCACTGTCTAACAAGACAGCCCTCACAATAAATGTATCATCAATTTCTGTATGCCTTCTGCCCGGTACAATTGAAACCAACATTCATCCGGGAAGGACACACTTCTTCAGGGTGGCAGTGGCCATCAAAGGTGAGCATTTGCCCATTGATGTCAGTTACAATGCCGATCTGCAGTCAGGTCAAGACCCTGTGATTCTGATTTCTGGCATATCTAACAGTCCATTTCATAGACATATCATGTCATCTTTTGCCTAACCACACATGGTCCCCAACCCATATCTCCACAGATGGGTTTGGAGTCAGTTTGTGCACACAAAGAAAGCAGCGGATTGCTCTGTTTTACAATTAGTACGCACTTTGGATCCCTATAACCCAGCAGCATAGTCCATCACTAGGCAAACACAGGATGTATAGTGCTGAGAATAAGCAAAGTAACAAAGATCCTTACATATTTTCATTTAGTTTAACAATGACCCCAAGGCTCTACCTGCAGAATATGGTAGTGATCTAATGCCATCTTCAAAAGGTCATATCTTCATCCAGAGTGAAACCAAGGTATTTATAGAGCTTAGTGTAGAATAATGGGGTTGTACCAAAACAAGTTTGTATGAGCTTTTCTGCATGCCCTTCTGTCAGAAATTAACTTTATGGGACTTCTCTTGATTTATCGAAAGCCTCCATTTACTACACCATAAATTAACCATATTCAAAATATTCCGGTAGGTGATCTTCGGTCTCGGGAAGGATAACTATGTCACCAGCATACAACAAGATGGCCAGGAATATATGCACAACTTTAACTCAAAGTTTAGCGTGTTTGATTTGTAGGGCTAAATCAATAACACCCTACAGTCGATTGACGCACCAGTGCGTCAATGTAAGTAACATTAAAAAAAAATCCCCATCAAAATCCGTGTTTTTTTGCATTGGATGCGTCTTAATCCACCACATTCTCTGATATCGCACTTCCACATCTGCGCTGAAAGGTGGCAGAGCTAGAGCGGTGCTTGTCAGACCATGAGACATCCCAGAAAATCGCTCTTCTCATGAAAACATCTGTACCGACCTACAAACTATTGTGACCAGTCTATGGAAATGGGAGGCTGCTCTACGACCCCCATAAGTGTCAGGGGACTGTCTGAATTCGGTACAGTCGATATGCCAACTTCTGTTTGTAGTGTTCAAACTGTTTGGGCTAAATACTGTGGAAAAGGGAGATTATCACAAACGTGGTGGCTTTCTCCGTTTTGCTCTACGCCCCCCACAAGTGTCACAGAATGTGTCTGAAGGTAACCGGTACCATTTTATTTATTTTATAAATTAATCGAAGGTAGTTTTATGCCAAAAAAGGGGTTAAATGTATAAAAAAGAGCACTCATATCTCCTAGATACAAACACATCAAAACCTTGCATCTTGTGATACATTTTTTTTGACTGGTTTTTTTGGCATTTATGAATGTGTTATTCAATGCATTTCTATGGGCTACAGTAGTTAAGGCCAGATATAGATAGATAGGGGTCCTAAAACTAAAAATCAAATAGCTAAATGATCCACAATTCCATGTCAGTGTCACGACTTCTGCCGAAGTCATTGCCTCTCCTTGTTCGGGCGGTGCTCGGCGTTCGACGTCACCGGTCTTCTAGCCATCATTGATCCTTCTTTCATTTTCCATTGGTTTTGTCTTGTCTTCCCACACACCTGTTTTCAATCCCATTCATTACCTGTTGTGTATTTAACCCTCTGTTTCCCCTCATGTCTTTGTCAGAGATTGTTTTATTGTCAGTGTAGTGTGATTGTTGTATAGGTGCGCGTCGGGTCCTCGTACCCATGTTTGTTTATGTACATTTAGTGTTATGGAGCATACTCCGTGGACTTTATTAAAAGACTCAATTTTTCACTCCATTTGACTCTCCTGCGCCTGACTTCCCTGCCACCTATTACACCTATGCATGACAGAATCTCTGACCAAATATATGAAGTGAGCAGGAGAGGACACTATGCCCATGGAGCTGGAGGAACGCGTTCAGGAATAAGCGAGGGAGCTTGACGTTATCAGCTCCGTCATGGATCACATTGACATAAATGGATCGCTGGGAGAGATTGAGAGTTTCTCCAGCGCCACCACCACCACAACCAGAATCTCCCGTGAACGTTTTCCTCTCCGGAATCGAGGATCCATTTATCCCTACCTACGGGATACAACGGAGATACTGCCGGCTGCCAGGGTTTCCTCCTTAAACTGAACTTGTATCTAGCCACGGCCTCCCCAGTACCATCTGACCATGAGAAGAGTTACGCCCTTGTCTCATGCCTCACCGGGAAAGCCCTGGAATGGGCCAGCGCTGTGTGTAGTAGGGAGGATGCGGCGCTGGACCATTTTGAGGAGTTCACCCGCCAATTCCGGATAGTATTCGATCACCCACGTGAAGGCAAAGCAGCGGGTGAGCTTCTCTATCATCTGAGGCAGGAGACGAGGAGTGCACAGGATTTTGCTTTGGAGTTTAGGACCTTGGCTGCCGGCGCTGGATGGAGCGACAGGGCCCTGATCGACCATTACCGTTGTAGTCTACGCGAGGACGTCCGTCGGGAGCTGGCCTGTAGAGACACCACCCTCACCTTCGACCAGCTGGTGGACATGTCCATCAAGCTGGACAACATGCTGGCTACTCGTGGACGTCTAGATCGGGGTCTGGTTGTTCCATCCTCCCGTACCCTCTCTCCGAACCTATGGAATTGGGAGGGATGGTGCGCAGGGAAACCGGAGGGGTTTCCCGCTCGAGCACCATTCAAGGTCGCAGAGAGCACACTGCTGGTCGGTGCCGGGTTGGTTCCTCTGGGAATAGAGAGGGCAGGCAGGGCATTCTGGCGTCACCCCAGGTGAGTAGGCACCATTCTCATCCAGAGCCCTCTGCTGCACTAATGTTTGTCTCTGTCTCTTTTCCTGATTTTTCACTGCATTCCCAGTATAAGGTGCTAGTAGATTCGGGTGCGGCTGGGAAACACCCTTTTCTCATCTGGACTGACCACCGCAATCTGGAGTATATCCGGCAGGCGAAGAGATTGAATCCTCGCCAGGCAAGGTGGGCCATGTTTTTCACTCGTTTTGTGTTTACTCTTTCTTACAGACCAGGCTCCCAGAACGTTAAGGCAGACGCATTGTCTCGGCTGTATGACACAGAGGAGCGGTCCATGGATCCCACTCCCATACTCCCAGCTTCGTGTTTGGTGGCGCCAGTAGTGTGGGAGCTGGACGCAGACATTGAGCGGGCGTCAAGTGCAGAGCCTTCTCCCCCTGAGTGTCCAGCTGGTCATCTGTACGTTCCGTCTGCTGTCCGCGACCGATTGATATATTGGGCTCACACGTCACCCTCCTCTGGTCATCCTGGGATAGGTCGGACGATGCGCTGTCTTGACGGGAGATACTGGTGGCCCACTTTAGCTAAGGACGTGAGGATTTATGTTTCTTCCTGCTCGGTGTGCGCCCAGTGCAAGGCTCCTAGACACCTGCGCAGAGGTAAGCTACAACCTCTACCTGTTCCTCAACGGCCGTGGTCGCACCTGTCGGTGGATTTTTGACTGATCTTCCACCTTCACAGGGTTACACCACGATCCTGGTCGTAGTGGATCGGTTTTCTAAGTCCTGTCGTCTCCTCCCTTTGCCCGGTCTCCCACAGCCTTACAAACTGCAGAGGCCCTGTTTACACACGTTTTCCGGCACTATGGGGTGCCTGAGGATATAGTGTCTGATCGGGGTCCCCAGTTCACATCAAGGGTCTGGAAGGCATTCATGGAGCGTCTGGGGATCTCGGTTAGTCTTACCTCAGGTTTTCACCCGAGAGTAATGGGCAGGTGGAGAGAGTTAACCAGGATGTGGGTAGGTTTCTGCGGTCTTATTGCCAGGATCGGCCGGGGGAGTGGGTGAAGTTCGTGCCCTGGGCAGAGATGGCTCAGAACTCGCTACGTCACTCCTCCACTAACCTTACTCCTTTTCAATGTGTATTAGGGTATCAGCCGGTTCTGGCTCCTTGGCATCAGAGCCAGACCGAGGCCCCTGCGGTGGACAATTGGTTTCAGCACGCTGAGGAGACCTGGGAGGCAACCCACATCCACCATCAGCGTGCCATAAGGCGCCAGATAATTGGCGCAGACCGTCGCCGCAGTGAGGCCCCAGTGTTCGCACCAGGGGACAGGGTCTGGCTCTAGACCCGAAACCTGCCCCTTCGCCTGCTCTGCCGGAAGCTGGGTCCGCAGTTTGTGGGGCCGTTTAAAGTCCTGAGGAGAGTGAACAAGGTATGTTATAGGTTACAACTACCCACTCATTACCGTATTAACTCCTCGTTCCATGTGTCTCTCCTCAGGCCGATGGTGGCTGGCCCGCTCCAGGAGGCTGAAATGCGTAATGTTCCTCCGCCTCCTCTAGACATTGAGGGGGTTCCGGCGTACTCTGTTCGATCCATTTTGGATTCGAGACGTCGGGCGAGGGTCCTTCAGTACCTCGTGGACTGGGAGGGGGTACGGGCCGGAGGAGAGATGCTGGGTTCCGGTGGAGGACGTGTTAGATCCTTCCATGTTATCAGAATTCCACCGTCTCCATCCGGATCGCCCTGCACCTCGCCTTCCGGGTCGTCCCCGAGGCCGGTGTCGACGCGCAGCTGGAGCCGCGCGTCAGGGGGGTACTGTCACGACTGCTGCTGAAGTCATTGCCTCTCCTTGTTCGGGCGGTGCTCGGCGTTCGACGTCACCGGTCTTCTAGCCACCATTGATCCTTTTTTCATTTTCCATTGGTCTTGCCTTCCCACACACCTGTTTTCAATCCCATTCATTACCTGTTGTGTATTTAACCCTCTGTTTCCCCTCATGTCTTTGTCAGAGATTGTTTTATTGTCAGTGTAGTGTGATTGTTGTATAGGTGCGCGTCGGGTCCTCGTACCCATGTTTGTGTGTTTATGTACATTTAGTGTTATGGAGCATACTCCGTGGACTTTATTAAAAGACTCCATTTTACACTCCGTTTGACTCTCCTGCGCCTGACTTCCCTGCCACCTATTACACTTATGCATGACAGTCAGCTTAGACCCACCCCAACGGCAAAGAGAACTAAGAATGAACAACGCCTTAGACTTAAAAATGAACATGTAGTACAAATAAAGTGGGCGAGAGTATGTCTCCCTACTTTACACTGTAAGGGGTTGGAAACAAGCCCGATAAAGAGCTTTGATGGCGTCACAGAATCTTCCATCATATACCATTTTAATTAGTCTAAAAGCAAGGAGGTCTCTATTCATCGAATTGAAAGCCTTTTGAAAATCTATAAAAACAGGCTAAAGTTGCAGCCCGAACCGCAGTGCAGACCGTAATGTGGTTTATACACACTGGCTTTTCTAAAGCCATTCTGTTCACTATAGAGAGCCTATTTATGATGTAGGAATACAATTGACATATTATATTAATTATCCCTCTACAGTTCAAAAGGATTTTATGGTCATTTGGGGACAGGCTTGATTATGGATTTGTACCATACAGCTGGAATAATGCCATTCTCAAAAGAAGCCTGGAAGAGTTAAAATAATATTTTGAACTATTTTCGATGACTTCAAAACTTCGTAAGACAAATCATTAATTCCTGTAGCTTTCTTGTGGTTTTGCGTGCTAAACCACTTTGTAACATTCTGAGTGTAGTGGGTGAGAAGTCAGGCGCAGGAAGCAGAGAGTTCAGGGGAGTGCTACTTTTAATGCACAAAAAAACGGCGAACATAAGCCAACCCCACGAAAACACAGGGCGTATAATACAACAAACGCCCCAAACAGGGGGACTTAAACTGTCCAGCAAAACCCACGAAATGGGAAAACACGTAACCCATAGACGTGCACACAAGTTTACACAAAACAGATGGTCACAATAATTAATCCCGCACAAGGAACCAGGCGGGCCGGCTGACTAATAAAGCCTCACTAATTATACCCAACTCAAAATAGGTGCACTCAATAAACACATAAGGAGGGGGAGGAAATAATCAGTGGCAGCTAGTAGGCCGGTGACAACGACCGCCGAGCCCCACCCGAACTTGAAGGGGAGCCACCTTCGGTCGGAGTCGTGACACACTTTCTGACCTTCTCCAGGGTAAGACTGGCATTCAGATACTGGTTAGGGGAGTATGACTCCCTATGCATTTCCTCCTGCAACTAACTCATCTCTACAAGAACTTGTTTCTTAAAAATAAAAAAAAAGCTGAACATTTTTGGGCTGTTAACACCTGAAAATAAAAGTGCTAAATCTATTTTCCAATGCAATTTCCATGTTAATTTGATGAACCTTTTTGGGGCCCAACTTGTTGATCTCACTCCAAAACTGTTGTTGGTCTTTTGCTGCTCCAGTTGTCATGCCTAGTAAGTAGCCTTGTACGAGCCTGGGCTTGCGTGAGCCAGAACGGCTCATAGGTTCCTGCCCTATCCCCCTGACTGTTAAAACAGCCTTCACTAACACAGAGAGGCTGATGCCTACATACAGACTCGAAATCATTGGCCACTTTAATAAATGGATCACTAGTCACTTTCATAACCATGTTTACATATCTTGCATTACTCATGCCATATGTATATACTGTATTTTATACCATCTTACCTATGCCGCTTGGTCGTCACTCATCCATATACACACATTCTTATTCCACCCCTTTACGTGTATGTATTAGGTAGTTGTGGAATTATGAGATTACTGCATGTTTTATTAGATTATTATTAGATTACTTACTGCAATGTCGGAACTAGAAGCACAACTATTTCACTACACTCGCAATAACATCTGCTTACCATGTGTATGTGACCAATAAAATTTGACATGATTTGATTTTGAAACCAAGATGAAATTTCAAACAGGAAATGCCCCAGATTGTGGAGGCGCTGTGTTCCAATGTCTCCTTATATGGCTGTGAATGCGCAAGGAATGAGCCTACACTTTCTGTCGTTTCCCCAAGGTGTCTGCAGCATTGTGACGTATTTGTAGGCATATCATTGGAAGATTGACCATAAGAGACTACATTTACCAGGTGCTCGCTTGGTGTCCTCCGTTGCAATTATTGCGTAATCTCCAGCTGCGTGCATTTTTCCATTTGGTTCAGAGGAGAAACCAAAATGCCACGAATGATTTATCATCGAATAGATATGTGAAAAACACCTTGAGGATTGATTCTAAACAACGTTTGCCATGTTTCTGTCGATATTATGGAGTTAATTTGGAAAAAAGTTCGGCGTTGTAATGACTGAATTTTCGGGGTTTTTTCTTAGCCAAACGTGATGACCAAAACGGAGCGATTTCTCCTACACAAATAATCTTTTTGGAAAAACTGAACATTTGCTATCTAACTGAGAGTCTCCTCATTGAAAACATCCGAAGTTCTTCAAAGGTAAATGATTTTATTTGAATGCTTTTCTTGTTTTTGTGAAAATGTTGCCTGCTGAATGCTAGGCTTAATGCTATGCTAGCTATCAATACTCTTACACAAATGCTTGTGTAGCTATGGTTGAAAAGCATATTTTGAAAATCTGAGATGACAGTGTTGTTAACAAAAGGCTAAGCTTGTGAGCCAATATATTTATTTCATTTCATTTGCGATTTTCATGAATAGTTAAAGTTGAGTTATGCTTGTCAATCGCTCATGGCTCAACGTGGAAGAGAGATTGACGTCATCACTCCTTGTTTTTGTAAGTGTTGACAAGCTGAAGGTACCGAGCTGTCTGTTTAAAATACTAGCACACAGCTTGGACACCCATGCACACCCCACAAGGCATGCCACCAGAGGTCTTTTCACAGTCCAAGTCCAGAACAGACTATGGGAGGCGCACAGTACTACATAGAGCCACAACTACATTCCACATCAGGTAACTGATACAAACAGTAGAATCAGATTTAGAAAGCAAGTGGAAATACACCATATGGAACAGTGGGGAATGTGAAGTAACAAACTTAGGCACATGCATACACACAACATACACACGTACACATGGATTTTGCATTGTAGATCTGTGGTAGTGGAGTATGGGCCTGAGGGCACACAATGTTGTGAATTATGTACTGAATGTATTGTAATATTATATAACTGCCTTAATTTTGCAGGGCCCAGGAAGAGTAGCTGCTGCCTATGGAGCAGCTAATGGGGATCCATAATAAATACAAATATCACCTATACCTTACCTGACACCCTAGACCCACTTCAATTTGCTTACCGCCCCAATAGATCCACATATGCAATCGCCAATGCACTGCCCTATCCCATCTGGACAAGAGGAAGACCTATGTAAGAATGCTGTTCATTGACTACAGCTCAGCATACAACACCATAGTACCCTCCAAGTTCATCATTAAAAACTTCTTAAGCCTATGGGTTCCCCTACAGGCACTCCAGCCCCCCGTTCAGCTGAAACGGTGGCGCAGGGAATGCAAAAATATTCTTAGAAATATTTAACCTCCACACATTAACAAGTCCAATACCTCAAATTAAAGATAAACACCTCGTTCATCTACCCAGCGTGTCAGATTGTTTTAATGTTTTACGGTGAAAACACAGCATATATTTATGTTAGACCACCACCAAAACAAAGAAAAAACGTAGCCATTTTGTACAACAAAAGATAAAATGACAAAAGCAGGATTAAAAAAATAATAATTCACTAACCTCTTGAAAATCTTCATCAGATGACAGTCATAAGACATGTTCCACAGTACATTTATGTTTTGTTCGATAATATGCATTTTATATCCATAAATCTCGGTTTACATTGACGCCATGTTCAGAAAATTCTCCAAAATGTCCGGAGGAATTATAGAAAGCTACGCCAGATAACAGAAATACTCATCATAAACTTTGACTAAACTTTGACTACATGTTCTACATATAATTAAAAAGATACACTGGTTCCGCTGTGTCACATTTTTTTTTACGTTACGGAAAAAGCCTAACATTGCAATAATCTGAGACGACGCTCAGACGTAACAATATTTCTCCGCTATGTTGGAGTCAACAGAAATACAAAATTACAACATAAATATTCCCTTACCTTTGATGATCTTCCATCAGAATGTAGTGCAAGGAGTCCTAGTTCAACAATAAATCGTTTTGTTTCATAATGTTCAATTCTAGTCTCCAAGGCCAAAAAGATAATCAAGGACAACAACCACCCGAGGCACTGCCTGTTCCCCCGCTACCATCCAGAAGGCGAGGTCAGTACAGGTGCATCAAAGCTGAGACCGAGAGACTGAGAAACCGCTTCTATCAAGGTCATCAGACTGTTAAACAGCCATCACTAGCACAGAGGCTGCTGCCTTATATACAGACTTAAAATCATTGGCCACTTTAATAATTTTTGACATATTTTGCATTACTCATATGTATATACTGTATTCTATTCTATTGTATCTTAGTCTGTGCCGCTCTGACATTGCCTGTCTGAATATTTATATATTCTTAATTCCATTCCTTTAGATGTGTGTATTGTTGTGGAATTGTTTTAGATATTACTGCACTGTTGGAGCTTGAAAGAAGCATTTAATCTCACCCACAATAACATCTGCTAAACACGTGTATGTGAGCAAACCTGTGAACAACATCCTGTTACTCAGAGTCCTAGTCTCATCTTTCCATAGAAGGGTCAAAATAGTTTGTAGGCCAAACCGTTCAGACGCTACAGCCGATTATGTGAGAAGACCAATTTTCAGGATATCTCATGGTCTGACAAACACCTCTCTAGCTCTGTCACCTTTCACCGCAGATGCGGAAGTGTTACATAGGCAGATGCGGTGGATTGAGAAGCATAATCCAAAAATGGATATCTCTTGCTTAAACTGAGATTTTTAAGGGGATTTTTTTATTATGATAATTATATTTCTGCAGGGGAGTGGACATCAACTCTAGGGGGTTAAACTCTGAAAATAAGGTCTGAGGTTATCTAAAAACCCTACAAAAATCCCATTAATTTCCCCGAAGGCTTTGACCAACAAGCCATGGCTAACTCATTTCCGTTTTTTAGGACAATAAACTGGCAAGATTTATTCTGTAATTGTAGAGTAATCCTTGTAAAAAATGTCCTCCCGGGCCATTATGTTCTTTTGACATGGGATATTCTAGTCTGCTTCTAGATATACCCATCAAGGCATTGAAGCAGACATTCTCAACTATTGACAATGGCTGCATATCAACTACAATCACTTCTGTAAACAGCGCAGTGATTTCCTCATGGTCCCATAAAGCACTTCTTTTGTGTGAAGCTGTCTAATGTCTGTTGTGGTGCCTGCACTGCTGCCAGCAACGGTTTGGTTTTCATTGCAAGTCCCTTTCAGATGGTTAAGCATTGCACCTGTACTACCATTACACCTCGCAAAGTTTGCATTTCACCACAGTCTCAATTAACTTTCAAAGTTTTGCCATACAGGACTTTGCTGCTGTTTCTTGCTTTTCTCTGCCATTTTTTCTACTGTTAAATGGCAATGATATGCGGAGTGCTTTATATCAGATTTTCGGTTAACCTTTCAGCGGAACCCCTCGACAACAATCCGTTGAAAAGGCAGCGCGCGAAATTCAAAAATATTTTTAGAAATATGTAACTTACACACATGAATTAACAAGTCCAATACAGAAAATGAAAGATAAACATCTTGTTAATCTACCCATCGTGTCAGATTTCAATGTTTTCCAGCGAAAGCACAACATATGATTATGTTAGGTCAGAGTCAAGTCACAAAAACACACAGCCATTTTCCAGCCAAAGATAGGAGTCACAAAAAGCAGAAAAATATATCAAATGAATCACTAACCTTATTTTCAATGTCTGAAGAAAAGCATTGGAACGAGAGCAAACTCTGTCGGGAGCGCACTTCATGAGACCGCTCTGTCAGACCACTCACTCAAAGAGCTATTATGAGCCCCTCCTTTATAGTAGAATCCTCAAACCAGTTTCTAAAGACGGTGACATCTAGTGGAAGCACTAGAAAGTGCATCCTCATTCATATCTCACTGGGATTTCAATAGGGACTGTTTTGAAAATTGATTTCTCACTTCCTGTTTGGATTTCTTCTCAGGTTTTTGCCTGCCATATGAGTTCTGTTATACTCACAGACATCATTCAAACAGTTTTAGAAATGTCAGAGTGTTTTCTATCCAATACTAATATTAATATGCATATATTAGCATCTGGGACAGAGTAGGAGGCTGTTCAGTCTGGGCACGCTATTCATCCAAAAGTGAAAATGCTGCCCCCTATCCCAAAAAGGTTCCGCTAGCGGAACCCCTCGACAACATTCCGCTGAAAAGGCAGCGTGCGAAATTCTATTTTTTTTTTTAAATATGTAACTATGTAAATATCTTTTTTAAATATGTAACTTTCACACATTAACAAGTCCAATACAGCAAATGAAAGAAACTTCTTGTTAATCTACACATCGTGTCCGATTTCAAAAAGGCTTTACAGTGAAAGCACAACATATGATTATGTTAGGTCACCGCCAAATCAAAAAAACACAGCCATTTTTCCAGACAAAGATAGGAGTCACAAAAAGCAGAATTATAGATAAAAGGAATCACTAACCTTTGATCTTCCTCAGATGACACTCATAGGACACCATGTTACACAATACATGAATGTTTTGGTCGATATTGTGCATATTTATATCCAAAGCTAACCACAGACCACACCTGTTTACATTGGTACGTTACGTGCAGTAATGTTTTGATTCCAAATATCCGGTGATTTTGCAGAAATACTCATAATAAACATTGATAAAAGATGCAAGTGTTATTCACAGAATTAAAGATAGACTTTTCCTTAATCATCTTTTCCAGGGAGTGGGGAACTCTTACTCACCAGGTCCACCACCACGTCCTTGTGGAAGGTGGCTCTCCACTCGGCCGCCACGTTGCACACGTATACCACAGCTTCAGGGTCGTCAGCGTTGACATGGAAGATGGGAGCATTGACCACCTTGGCCATGTCATTGGGGTACTGAGAGGAAATCGCCATACGGGGGTCAGTGGTGAAGCCAATCTAGGGGTAGACAGGGTGATAGAGTTAGCATGCCATCCATCCACACCACTAATGGTTTCCTGGCATGGCTGTAACCCACATGGAACAAAGTATATTTCTATCTTCTCCACACCAGGTGTGGTCTGTGGTTAGCTTGGTGTGAATGTGTCCGCACCTGGTTGTTGACAACCACGTGCACTGTGCCGTGAGTGGAATAGGAGGGCAGGTCGCTGAGATGGAAGGTCTCGTACACGACGCCCTGGCCGGCGAAGGCAGCATCACCGTGCATCAGGATAGACATCACCTGGAACACAAACAATCCAACTTCAAAAACCAACGCATCAGATAAGGTCAGATTAGTGAAGCCGATATGGTGAAAAACATAGTTTCACTCATCCGTTACATATCAGTGTGTATGTGAAGGGCAGAAAAAGGTGCATTTCTTTTTGTCACTGCCGAAACCCGGGATTGAACCTTAAGGGTGCATTTATTACAGAACAAAAAGGACATTGATCTTTACAAGGACTTCCCCAACACTTTGACAAAATGCATATAATTGCTATTCAAACTGCATTTAAAACCAGCTGTGTCAGTCAGTGGGTTGGTACCTTGTGTCCCTCTGTGTCTCCACAGTAGAATTGCTCGGCCTTGGTCTTGCCCTGCACCACAGGGTCCACGGCCTCTAGGTGGGAGGGGTTAGCCATGAGGGACAGGGTGATGTTGCGGTCCATAACGCGGTTGATCCTCCTGTGGTACATTCCCAGGTGGTACTTCACGTCTCCAGAGCCCTGAAAGAACATAGCCATATCCCACTGAAAGCAGATGTATTGGATTGATTACAGAATCAAGAATTCCCGTGCAGTGGGTGGGGTAGATGGGACTTGCCTCATCAGCAGCCTCCAGCTTGGAGTCAAACTGGCAGAAGATTTGCTCCAGCGGATGACATTGGCCAGGACGTTCAGACGACCCCTAAAAAAACGAGGAGCACTTGTCAGATAAGGCAGACAGTGAAACCACTTAGCAGAAACTCATGCATTCCCTCTTGTGTTCCTGCTGTTACCTACCTGTGTGGCATGCCCATGACAATGTTCTCCACACCTTTCTCGCTGGACTTGTCGATGATGGTCTTGAGGGCGGGGATCAGAGACTCGCAGCCCTCCAGGCCGAACCACTTCTCTGACGACCACTTCCTCTGGAGAAACTCCTTGAACCTGCGGTACACAGCGTACAACATCAGCACACAGCCATATCCTTTTGGAGAGAAGGACTCCAGAAATCTCATTGATATTAGTGTGTAGGATTGGCACAATGTAGTGTTGCACGGTATACCGAAACTTCGGAACTTTTTCGATACTAGAACATGAATAATGGTTCAGTAACAATTAAGTCTCGCGTCGTATACTGACTGAGTGGATCATGTCTGTCTAGTAATTTGTCCAAATTTTCTCGAGGCAATTAGTAGCCTGTGTTACTTGCTCTTGCGCATGCAATGTTGCATCAGCTGAAACAGAGCAATCCACTTCTAAGAAGCAAAGAGAGCAAGAGAAGACTGGGAGAGATAGAGCTTCTGACAACAAAACGAGTAATGAACAGCAGAATCAGACAACCCCATTGTAGAATAGTTAACCTAGTCAGCTTGTCGTTGTGCTCATGCGAGAAATAAATATTCCTCTAGAGGTGCATTCAAGTTGCGAGTTCAAAAAGGGAGAGCATCTTGCATTTTGATTGGCAGACAGTACACCATATTTCTTAATGCAAAATCAGGAAAAACCCTCCACCCACTTTGTTAAAAAGAGAGGGGATCCCAGGTTCCCATTATTACTTAATTGATTTCTCAACTCCTGAAAATGGGCACAATCTGCACTGTTTTAATAATTATCCTCTTAAGTCGACCCTCTACTTTTTCGAACATTCTGTTAAAAATCGTGCAACATTTTGGCGTCCTGCTACTCATGCCAGGAATATAGTATATGCATATGATTAGTATGTGTGGATAGAAAACACTCAGATGTTTATAAAACTGGTTAAATCACGGCTGTGACTATAACAGAAAGTGCGTTTCATCGAAAAGTGCAGGAAAATCTGATCACTGAAAATGGAAATAAATATCCATGCGCCACTTCCAGGAATTGTTAAAGGTGAACCCGATTAAATGAGGCCGAGGTTGCAGTACCTACAGCTTCCACACGATGTCTAGAGTCTTGTCATTTGCTTTGGCTTTGATTCTTGGTCAACCCAAGGGAACCGATTCCCTCCGGTCTCCGACAGGATGTTTTGGTTGAGATTTCTCCAGACATTTTTTCCAGACGGACACCTATAGAATTTACATCGCCTCCTGATGAATTTTATCGCTTATTAACGTGTACTAACACCTAAAGTTGCATTACAAAAGTATTTCGAAGTGTTTTGTGAAAGTTTATCGTCAACTTTTTTAATTTTAAAAAATGACGTTACGTTATGAAACGCTATTTTTTTCCGTTTATCACACAGTCTTCATAGATCGATATCTAGGCTATATATGGACTGATTTAATCGAAAAAAAAAAAGACCCAATAGTGATTATGGGACATCTAGGAGTGCCAACAAAGAAGATGGTCAAAGGTAATGAATGTTTTATATTTTATTGTGCGGTTTGTGTAGCGCCGACTATGCTAATTATTTTGTTTACATCCCCTGCGGGTCTTTTGGGGTGTTACATGCTATCAGATAATAGCTTCTCATGCTTTCGCCAAAAGCATTTAAAAATCTGACTTGTTGCCTGGATTCACAACGAGTGTAGCTTTAATTCAATACCCTGCATGTGTATTTTAATGAACGTTTGAGTTTTAACTAATACTATTAGCATTTAGCGTAGTGCATTTGCATTTCCAGAGCTCTAGATGGGACGCCTGCGTGCCAGGTAGGAGCAAGAGGTTTAAGGCTTGCTGTTAGCTAGCCAGCTGGAGTTCGATGGCTGGCTTGCTAGTTTAACGTTAACATTGAACCTAACTTATTTGGTTAACTTTAGCTATGACAATCGGTTTGTATTGCTAGTAACGTTACTCTATGGATTGGGATTATAATTCATTTTTTAGCTAGCTAAAATTAGCTGAAATTAGATAGCTAAAATTAATTTACGTGTATGAATTGTGTGTAATGTTAGTGATGCTTTCTCAGAAAGCCATTTCGCATTGCTAGTTAAAGCCTAATGTTAGCGAGCTATAGGTAGCTATGACAAATGGGTTTGTATTGCTAGTTAAAGCTTGCTGTTAGCTAGCCAGCTGACGTTAGATAGCTGGCTAGCCAACATTACGTGTATGAAGTGTGTGTAGTGATCTCAAAATTACATTTTGCATCTATTGTATAGTAATGCTAAAATATTTGCATCTGGAATATGTCTTTCAGCATCAATCAGTAGAACACGCCCGACTCTAACAGCTGGTGATGTTGAATGGGCCGGTCTCCCAGGCAGCCTCGCGGTCTGGTGAGGCTGGCAGCCCCGAGGATCTGAAGCCGAGGTAGAAGCCACCGGAGGGGGAGACATAACCGAGGACAAAGACGCAGGCACCTCCGGATTCTATCTTGATTGGGAAGCCACCCAGGACGAAAGCGCCGGAACCTCTGGATCCAGGGCGGCAAAGCTGTTTCTGGTCTGTGTCAGCTCCGGGCTCAACATCTCCATGGAGAACCCCCCGCCTGAGGAAGCCTTCTTCGACTTCCACGGCGGGTGACGTACCTCTAAGGCTGGTTAGTTGGGTCGAGATCAGCTCCGGGAAAGCCATTTGGGGAAGAAACCCTGCCTAGCATCGGCCAGTCGGCTGTGGAGAGCCGACACGGCGGCGAAACTTCCACCAAACCAGAGCGGTGCCCAGCGAGCGGCGATCAGGTTTCGGCATTCAAACAGCGTTCAACAACGAGTGAAGTGTTGTAGAGTCACTGACCTGGTGGAGCGAACCATGCGGGCCAACAGGGTCCTCTTCTCCTCCAGGGTGAACTGCATGACGCCGGGCTTCTCAAACTTCTCCCTGATCCACTGGCACTGGTCCAGGTCATTGATGAACATGAACTCCACCCCAATGTGCTGGCAGTAGGCCATCTGAAATATGGGACAATGTGTCTTGTCACTTTACAAGGCTAATAAGCCTGTATTATACACCATTCATCCGGTCAAGACAAAACGGTTGACAGGAAACCAACTTATTTGACAGACGTGTGTGGTTTAGTTTGAATACCTCCAGGCGGCGGATGATCTCTCTCAGGGGCAAGTCTGTCTCAGTGCCCCCGATGAAGGTGGTGGTAGGCAAACGGAACACTTTGTCCAAGTCCGACTCATCCAGTCCATAGAAGCCTGTCCAGCATCCAGGGGCAGCAGACCGTCCAGAAGGGCGGAGGAGCAGGAGGGAATGGGTTGAGGAGGGGGGCAGGGTAGCCTAGTGGTTAGAGTGTTGGACTAGTAACCGGAAGGTTGCAAGTTCAAATCCCCGAGCTGACAAGGTACAAATCTGTCGTTCTGCCCCTGAACAGGCAGTTAACCCACTGTTCCTAGGCCGTCATTGAAAATAAGAATTTGTTCTTAACTGACTTGCCTAGTTAAATAAAGGTAAAAAAATAAAAATAAAATGTGGAGACAGTCAGGCCAGAGGAGAAAACACCCAGAGACCAGACACACAGGGGGAAAGAATGTAGGCCACAAAGACATCCACCATTGAAAAACAAAAACAGAAAACAACCAGTTATTAGGATTTAGGTCAAAAAGAGACAAAAAAAGAGGGCAATGTTGGATTAAAACACAGGAATATGCCATATGGTTGATGGCACCAGAATGGCAACATTGAGTTAATGCAGACAAATCAAAAGGTTGTGCAGCATCACAGGCAAACAAATAGAACAGCGGTGGAGACATGCAACATGAATGAATGTAAAGTGAATGAAGGGGTGAGAAAGCGTGGTTGAGTGGTTACAAAACAAGCACACAACATTGAATGAGCTATATTTGTGGGGTAAAAAAAAAATGCCCTTGCCGAACTGATTTTACTAACACATGTACTGTACTGTTTTTACAGGGTCTAGCAGAACGCTTATGACCTGAGCTGCACCCAAAATTATACATTTTCATATGTTCTTATTAGAGGTCAACCGGTTAATCGGAATGGCCGATTAATTAGGGCCGATTTCAAGTTTTAAAGAGAAAGACCTTGTGCCTGAGACCATCCAATAGCCCCTCTCAGGCTGCACTTACTACACTTGGATCAGTTGATTTATTTCCACATAGAAACATTGAAAACTGAGGAGACTATGACTTGTACACTCGGACATGTGCTCATCTGTCTAGACTGGCACTTACACAAAATCTTCTCCCTACAGGTCTGCAAACATTGAAGAAGTAGAAACCAAGATCAGGAGTAAGGCCAGGGTGTAGGGCACAAAAAATCCTAACAAACCTGATTGAGCTCCAGGCTTGATGATTATGTCACGACTTCTACCGAGCACGGGGCACGTTTTTTCACAAAATTGGATCTCAGGAGTGCGTACAATCTGGTGCGTATTAGGAAGGGTGGTGAGTGGAAGACGGCATTTAGCACCACCTCAGGTCATTATGAGTACCTTGTCATGCCATATGGGTTGATGAATGCTCCATCAGTTTTCCAATCATTTGTAGATGAGATCTTCAGGGACCTGCACGGGCAGGGTGTAGTGGTGTATATCGATGATATTCTGATATACTCCGCTACACGCGCCGAGCATGTGTCCCTGGTGCGCAGGGTGCTTGGTCGCCTGTTGGAGCATGATCTATATGTCAAGGCTGAGAAATGCTTGTTCTTCCAACAATCCATCTCCTTCCTAGGGCATCTGATTTCCACTTCAGGAGTGGAGATGGAGAGCGACCGCATTACAGCCGTGCGTAATTGGCCGACTCCAACCACGGTAAAGGAGGTGCAGCGTTTTTTGGGGTTTGCCAATTACTACCGGAGGTTTATCCGGGGTTCTGGTCAGGTGGCTGCTCCCATTACCTCACTGCTAAAGGGGGCGCTTGCAGTGGTCGGCTGAGGCAAACAGGGCTTTTGGGCACCTGAAGACTCTGTTTACCTCGGTGCCTGTGTTGGCTCATCCGGATCCCTCTTTGCCATTCATAGTGGAGGTGGACGCATCCGAAGCTGGGATAGGAGCAGTGCTCTCTCAGCGTTCGGGTACGCCACTGAAGCTTCGCCCCTGTGCTTTCTTTTCGAAGAAGCTCAGCCCGGCGGAGCGAAACTATGATGTGGGGAACCGAGAGCTGTTAGCTGTCGTAGCAGCCTTGAAGGTGTGGAGGCATTGGCTTGAGGGGGGCTAAACACCCTTTTCTCATCTGGACTGACCACCGCAATCTGGAGTACATCTGGCAGGCGAAGAGACTGAATCCTCGCCAGGCAAGGTGGGCCATGTTTTTCACTCGTTTTGTGTTTACTCTTTCTTACAGACCAGGCTCCCAGAACGTTAAGGCAGACGCATTGTCTCGGCTGTATGACACAGAGGAGCGATCCATGGATCCCACTCCCACACTCCCAGCTTCGTGTCTGGTGGAGCCTGTGGTGTGGGAGCTGGACGCGGACATTGAGCAGGCGTCACGTGCAGAGCCCTCTCCCCCTGAGTGTCCAGCTGGTTGTCTGTACGTTCCGTCTGCTGTCCGCGACCGATTGATCTATTGGGCTCACACGTCACCCTCCTCTGGTCATCCTGGGATAGGTCGGAAGATGCGCTGTCTTGATGGGAGGTACTGATGGCCCACTTTAGCTAAGGACGTAAGGATTTATGTTTCTTCCTGCTCGGTGTGCGCCCAGTGCAAGGCTCCTAGACACCTGCCCAGAGGTAAGCTACAACCTCTACCCGTTCGTCAACGGCCGTGGTCGCACCTGGATTTTTTTGACTGATCTTCCACCTTCACAGGGTTACACCACGATCCTGGTTGTTGTGGATCGGTTTTCGAAGTCCTGTCGTCTCCTCCCTTTGCCCGGTCTCCCTACGGCCTTACAAACTGCAGAGGCCCTGTTTACACACGTTTTCTGGCACTATGGGGTGCCTGAGGATATAGTGTCTGATCGGGATCCATAGTTCACATCAAGGGTCTGGAAGGCGTTCATGGAGCGTCTGGGGATCTCGGTTAGTCTTACCTCAGGTTTTCACCCCGAGAGTAATGGGCAGGTGGAGAGAGTTAACCAGGATGTGGGTAGGTTTCTGCGGTCTTATTGCCAGGATCGGCCGGGGGAGTGGGCGGTTCGTGCCCTGGGCAGAGATGGCTCAGAACTCGCTACGTCACTCCTACACTAACCTTACTCCTTTCAATGTGTATTAGGGTGTCAGCCGTTCTGGCTCCTTGGCATCAGAGCCAGACCGAGGCTCCTGCGGTGAACAATTGGTTTCGGCATGCTGAGGAAACCTGGGAGGCAGCCCACGTCCACCTTCAGCGTGCCATAAGGTGCCAGAAAATTGGCGCAGACCATTGTCGCAGTGAGGCCCCAGTGTTCGCACCAGGGGACAGGGTCTGGCTCTCGACCAAACCTGCCCCTCCGCCTGCTCTGCCGGAAGCTGGGTCCGCGGTTTGTGGGGCCGTTTAAAGTCCTGAGGAGTGTGAACAAAGTATGTTATAGGTTACAACTGCCCACTAATTACCGTATTAACCCCTCGTTCCATGTGTCTCTCCTCAGGCCGGTGGTGGCTGGCCCGCTCCAGGAGGTTGAAGTGCGTGATGTTCCTCCGCCTCCTCTAGACATCAAGGGGGTCCCGGCGTACTCTGTTCAATCCATTTTGGATTCGAGACGTCGGGCGAGGGGCCTTCAGTACCTCGTGGACTGGGAGGGTTACGGGCCGGAGGAGATATGCTGGGTTCCGGTGGAGGACGTGTTAGATCCTTCCATGTTATCAGAATTCCACCATCTCCATCCGGATCGCCCTGCACCTCGCCCTCTGGGTCGTCCCGAGGCCGGTGTCGACGCGCAGCTGGAGCCGCGCGTCAGGAGAGGGGGGTACTGTCACGACTACCGGTCGTTGCCTCTCCTTGTTCGGGCGGTGCTCGGCGTTCGACGTCACCGGTCTTCTAGCCATCATTGATCCATTTTTCATTTTCCATTGGTTTTGTCTTGTCTTCCCACACACCTGTTTTCAATCCCATTCATTACCTGTTGTGTATTTAACCCTCTGTTTCCCCTCATGTCTTTGTCAGAGATTGTTTATTGTCAGTGTAGTGTTTTTGTATAGGTGCGCGACAGGTCTTCGTACCCATATTTGTTTATATTCATTTTTCTATTTATTGTTATGGAGCATGTTACTTGGACATTTATTAAAAGACTCCATTTTACACTCTGTTTGACTCTCCTGCGCCTGACTTCCCTGCCACCTATACACATATATCTGACAGATTAGTTCATTAGTTGAATCAAGTGTCTTAGTGCTAGGCCAAAAACTAAAATGTGCACCCCTAAAGGTCTGTAGGACCGCGATTGGGAAAACACTGGTCTATGGGTTGTTTTGAGTCATTACTGCTGTTGAAGTCAGCTCTCGTGTTCAGTCTGTTCCGGTGACTTAGTTCTGCATGGATAGGCCTTCCTAGTAAACTGCCTAATGAGCCCCCCGTAGGGGGAGGGGTGATACTCTGAAGGGGTAGGGCTCGTCTCTGGACTACCGTTCATAACAGCTCCACCATTCCCTTAGTTGGGAAGTCAGTTAGTGGAGAGGTGATGCTCTCTGACAGGCCATGGCTGTTTGTTCCTTTCCCCTTCTCCTCACTGGTCCTCTGGGGTGTTTGGTGAAGTTGTTCTAAGATGCTGATCTAGGGTCAGTTTAACTTTTCCCCCACTAGCAGTTAAGATTAGAATTGCAGGAGGTGAAGCTGATCCGAGATTTGCACCTAGGGGAAACTTCATTCGTGATTGATCCTCTGGAGGCGGAGGCTCATTAGCACCATCACAGCCAGGGGGATTGGGCAACTTTGTGCCTTTTAAAATTTGGTCGGGCAAAACAATGGTGGAAAAATATCACTTTCAATTTATGATAACCAAGAAGTTGTACGGGTGACACAGCAAGCATAGGATAACGCATAGAGGTTAAATATGTGGATTTACAGTAGTAACCTACTCATTCACTTCTCCAGACCCAGATCACCTCTTCTGAGACCTGGACAAAAAACCTATTTTAATGGAAATTCTCAATTGTGCATGCTTTTTATTACAGGATTAGTCTTAATCTCTGTCTGCAAAACCAGCCCCCAAAAATGGGTATAATAATAACTATTTTCAACACAAGTAACAAAATAGCTATTCAAATAATACATTGAAATCATACATTAAAAACATCTATATAAAAGTGTATCTTCAGCAGGGATATAAAAAGAGGCACTGAATCGGCAAGCCTGATCTCCTCTGGCAGACCATTCCAAAGTCTAATGGCAAATGTCTTTCCTTTTCAACCTAGAATTTGGAATGGTCAACAGTGCCCTGCTGGATGTTCTCAGGCTGCATTCGGGCTCATAAGGAGCTAAAATATCTGAGAACTAGAATGGGGCTAAACCTATCCTTAAATGTGATATATCTTATGCGTAAATTCATGGTGGGTGCTGCTATGGTGACCAGTGAACTGAGATAAGGCGAGGTTTTACTTAGCAAAGAATTATAGATGACCTGGAGCCAGTGGGTTTGGCGATGAGTATGAAGTGATGGCCAGCCAACGAGAGCATACAGGTCGCAATGGTGGGTAGTATATGGGGCTTTGGTGACAAAACGGATGGCACTGTGATAGACTGCATCCAATTTGTTGAGTAGAGTGTTGGAGGCTATTCTGTAAATGACATCGCCAAAGTCGAGGATCGGTAGGATAGTCAGTTTTACGAGGTTATGTTTGGCAGCATGAGTGAAGGAGGCATTGTTGCGAAATAGGAAGCCGATTCTAGACTTAATTTTGGATTGAAGATGTTTAATTTGGGTCTGGAAGGAGAGTTTACAGTCTAACCAGACAGCTATGAATTTGTAGCTGTCCACATATTCTAGGTTAGAACCGTCCAGAGTAGTGTTGCTGGACAGGCGGGCAGGTGCGGGCAGTGATCGGTTGAAAGAGCATGCTTTTAGTTTTACTTGCATTTAAGAGGAGTTGGAGGCCACATAAGGAGAGTTGTATGGCATTGAAGCTCGTCTGGAGATTAGTTAGCACAGTGTCCAAAGAAGGGCCAGAAGTATACAGAATGGTGTCGTATGCGTAGAAGTGGATCAGAGAATCACCAGCAGCAAGAGCGACATCATTGATGTATACAGAGAAGAGAGTCGGTCCAAGAATTTAACCCTGTGGCACCCCCATAGAGACCGTTAGAGGTCCGGACAACAGGCCCTCCGATTTGACACACTGAACTCTATCAGAGAAGTAGTTGGTGAACCAGGCGAGGCAGTCATTTGAGAAACCAAGGCTATTGAGTCTGCCGATAAGAATGTGGTGATTGACAGAGTCGATAGCCTTGGCCAGGTCAATGAATACGGCTGCACAGCATTGTCTCTTATCCTCCTACTTGTCTCTTATCCCCCTGCACCCCATCACTGCTCAGTACGGGGTAAAAGTACTGTGCTCCTTTCTCCCCGGTACGCATGCACGAACACACAGATGCCAAGTAGGACTGATCTGTAACATCATGGGCCAAAAAGGTGACAGAAAAGGTTTTTGTATGGTGCAAGAAACCACTTTACAAAATAAACTAATGAGAGCTTGAGAGGCGGTTTTACAATAGGACTTGGGGATGCAGATAGCCTAGTGGTTAAAGCGTTCGACTAGTGTTGCATCAAAAAACAGAACACTCAAAACATGAGCACAATGGCAGCTCTTCCTTTAAAGAACTCCAGGCCTCAAGAGGGCAGATAACCCAAAAACACGGGTGGAACTAAAAAATTGAGCCAGGATTTCTGGAGGGACTACTTTTACATGCGCAGATAAGCATGGGTATAAAATGTTTGGGCTTAGCTTTGCTTGGGTCCTCAACATACAAACAGCTCATTGTTCAACCCTAAAGACGCAACTGGTATGTAATGTTTGGAATTATTTATTATGTTGCATCCAGTGCTTAGCACAATTTACATGTTTAACTCTGGTAGGAGTGGTGACTTATTTTTTGTGGATATTTTCTGACTGCAGAAGTAATTGCTTGAAGTGCTAGATTAAATTGTTTAAACGTTTACTTTATTCAAAGCTATGCTTTGTTGCTGTGTCATGCATTGCTTATTGTGTAAAATAATGCATGTTTATTCTCTGTTTAAGGTTATCAACCTATTCCTTATTCCTCTGTCATTCAACTACTCTATTCAACAAATTAACTGTTTCAACATATTCAACAAATGGCATCAAAACCGTAATAAAACACTAAAAAGGAATTGAGTTGTCCCTTTGCATCCTTCACGTGTTGAGCAAGCCATTTTCAAGTTTGGGCAGAGCTGAAATAATTACAACACCTAGACAACTTGACAGTTGATAACCAACGTGGCAGTGAAGACAAAAGGATTAACGGCCCGAAGTCAGGAAAGCTGTCGTTGCAGAGAGGAGAAATTGGCTTACATCTCAAAATGGCGGAGGGAACTCTTGGGAAAACCGTGAAGGAGCTGAAGCAAGAAAGAACTTTAGCTAAGAGTGCTTTTACCAAGCAAGCAAACTTCCTTAACAGAGGTGCAAAACACATGACTAAGAGCGAACTGCGAGAGGAGTTCAAGAAGCTCACGTCTGAGGCAAGGAAGGTCAGTGAGACAAATTATGAATACAGGGCTGGACTTCTGGCAGACATTGAAGCTGAAACCGATGAGGGTGAAGAA
Organism: Oncorhynchus tshawytscha; assembly: GCF_018296145.1. Lineage (NCBI taxonomy): Eukaryota > Metazoa > Chordata > Actinopteri > Salmoniformes > Salmonidae > Oncorhynchus > Oncorhynchus tshawytscha. Next base: position 48,222,399 of record NC_056440.1, on the reverse strand, counting down.
GCTGACCTGAGCAAACATCAGCAGACTGAACTTGAGAAGACATTCCAAGAATGCAAAGTACGATTGGATGAGGTCAGGGGATGATCCAGTCCAACCTATGGCCTAGATACGGGGAGGACGAGGTGAAGTCTGCAATCAAAAAAGCTGAGACCGCCAGTGATGGAGTTGTTCAAATACCTGTTACTGCTGTAAATAGAGATGGCTAGCTACGGTGGGATAGTGCGAAGGCACAAGTCCAAGATGCAATCACAAGCCTAGCAGAGTGGGAGATGTGGATTCCAGTAGCAGAAAAAGAATGGCTGGAAGCCAGAGTAAAGGATCTGAAAGCATTCAGAAACAACCTTGAAGCAAGGAGGGCAGGATTTCTCACAGCGCAAAGAATTGCAGAAGAGGATAAAGACAGAGGGAGAGTGCCGCAGATGCCCGTGCCAGCTCCACAGCCGACACTGAGAATAAAACCTACCTGTTTACCCAGGTTCAGTGGGTATAAAAGGAATTTCCATCGATGGAGGAGAGACTGGGAGAGTCTACAGAAGCAGGGGGAACCAACAGGCTCAGTCGAAGTAAAGAAGATCCTTGACAGTGTAGATGAGAGAATGTGCAGAGACCTCAGTTTGTCTACGTACAATACTGCTGAGGACATGTTCAGGGTGCTTGAGTACAGGTATGGAAACAAGTCTACAATTGCGTTGGAGATAATTGAGGATCTGGAGAAAATTCCTGCTTTAAATCAGCCAAGGAAAGTTATCGACATGATCCAAACTATAGAGAAGGCACTGGATGATCTCACAGAGCTTGGAGGCACAGGAGCCATCAACAACCCTCTAGTGATCAAATCCATAGAAAGCAAGTTACCTGACAACATCAAGCGAGATTGGCTTGTCTTCATGGTTAACCCAAGGAATAATGTCACGCCGGACAATCACTTTGAGAACCTTCTTAAATTCCTGACAACACAGGAGGAAATTCTTGAAAAATTAGAGCAGCTGGGAGTGAGTGAAAAGCCAGAAAAGAAATATGCTTGTGTGGAGAGAAAATATGCGTCCACACGTTCCACAAGGAAAGGCGGCTATGTTGTCTGTGGAGATGAAAAGCATAGAGAAAGATCTTCTTTTGCAAGCATTTCAAAGAACTGAAGCCTGCGGAAAAGTTTGATGCTGTAGAAAAGCTGGGGGCCTGCAAGAGGTGCTTGGTCTGTCATGGAGAAGATGATGAATGCAAAGACACTTACCTGTGCAGGAAAAGAGACTGTAAGAAAGACCATCATTTCTTTCTTTGTCTGAAAGGAGATTTCAAGAGGAGTGACTCAGACAGAAGACAATCCAATGTGAGAAGGTATACGTTTACAGAGGAGTAGGAGGAATTTGTATCTAAGCTCTCCCCAGAGATGGCAGAGAAATTCAAGAAAGCATTCACCAACATCACTGCGAAAACAAACTGTGTCGAAAAGAATCAGCTGGGAGTGACTGAGTCAAGTGCAGTAGAATAATTGCAGTTATTCTAATGCTGCTCAAGGTAACTGCCAATGCAGGACAAAAAATTGGAACCCTGATCGACTTGGCATCGGACACAAACTACATCAATCACAGAGCTGCCAGAAGATTAAATCTTCAAGTGAAAACGCCACTTTAGTCGTTCATGGAGTCGGAGGAATGGCCATGAAGGTTAGAACCAGAAGATATCTCCTCAGAGTGAGGGTCAAAACACCCATAGGCACGGACAGAGCTCGTGAGCTTATCTGCTATGGTTTGAATGAAATTGCCAACATCCACAGAGTCATCAAAACTGAGCAACTCAAGAAGTTCTTCCCAGAAGTCAATCTAGGAGATCTGAGTAGACCGGAGAGTATTGAGCTACTGATAAGCCACCGCGAAGGAAGACTTGCTCCACAAAGAGTGAAGGTGATTGGAGACCTTGTCTTGTGGGAAGGCCCGCTATAAAGACTGTTGGTGGAGCACATCCAGATCTGTTTGAAGAAGTGGATATAGCCGCACACAGGTCTGAAACACACTTTGCTCGATCCATGAGAGCAACTGCTGTCAAGTATCAAGAGATAGCTAAGCTGTTTACAGCTGAAACCAAAGGCACAGTTGCTCGCAGAGAGTTCTTGGATTGGTGGAAATGGGACAGCATTGGAGCAGCTCGCGACCCAAAGTGTGGAGGATGCCGGTGCGGCAACTGTCAACCAGGAGGCAAGGAAATGACTCCTGAGTGAGGAAAGAGAGCTGGAGATCATAATGAAAGGCCTCTCCTACATCAAAGCAGATGCTCACAGTGATGAACCCCACTGGGACACAAAATACCCCTGGATTCAAGATCCAAGTTCCCTTCTTGACAACAGGAGTGGGGTGGAAGCCACCTTCTTGAGAACAGAAAAGCAACTCAAAAAAGAGCCAGAGTGGAGAATAGCATACACAGCTCAAGTCCATGAAATGGTGAAGAGAAGAGCAGCAAAGAAACTCACCAAAGAGCTCATTGCCAGCTGGAAGGGGCCAGTATGGTATGTCAGTCACTTGGTGGCGCCAAACCCGCACTCTCTCACAACACCTGTGCGACTGGTTTGGAACAGCAGTCAGAAGTTTAGAGGGGTCAGCATGAATGACCTTCTGCTGAAAGGGCCTGATGTCCTCAATCCCATCCGAGCAGTACTACTCAGGAGAGGCGTCCATGCTGCCCTCGGCGACATTAAGAAAATGTACAATTCTGTGTGGTTGGAAGACCTGGAGATGCACCTCCACAGATTTCTCTGGAGAGACACTGAGGAGGAAGAGATTGAAGAGTATCGATCACCAGAGTCAACATTGGCGATTGACCAGCAGGGTGCATTGCGCAATTGGCTATGAGAGAGACAAACTGCCCATGTTTTTCACCTGGAGGAGGAACGTAGGATCCTTGAAGAGGATACCTATGTCGATGACATCCTGACTTCCCATAATGACTTGCAAAAGCTGGACCAGAACACCAAAAGGTTTGAAGAGATCCTGAAGGCAGGCGGCTTCTTCCTCAAGCCCTGGGTCCGATCAGATCAAACTGGGAGGCAGGAGATCGTACCAGGAGAACAAGGAGCGCAGTCAAGCACAGCACTCATTCTCCCAAACCAAATGCGGAAAGGAGACAATAAAGCCCTTGGAGTTGGATACCTTGTTGAGGAGGATAAACTGTACCTCATGACTTCAATCAATTTCTCAAAGAGGAAAAAGAAAATTAGTATTCAACTACTCTATTCAACAAATCAACTGTTTCAACATATTCAACAAATGG